>NC_056739.1:1832714532-1833014532 GCF_019279795.1 Protopterus annectens
GACAACATTGCCCTTTTGTTTGCTGGTTTAATTATCCCTTTCCTAATGATACTAACCTGCTTTAAAATGCCTCATTCATATTAAGTTAAAAATGAGTGTATACCTCTTGCATTTTTAAAAATTTCACAGATGTTTCTGTTAAACGAATGATTAAACAAATTGGCTGCATCACAAGTAAAAAATGTAAAGACTGTAACATAACTTTTGAACCATCCTTATTAGTAATGATATCAACAAGGCAAAGATTATTAGTTGCATTTACACAGCTATTATTGTTCAATGAGAAACAGTGTTGCAAGATGAGCTTTTTGTCAATGTTCTAAACATTCAAAGGAATATTAGTTAAATCCAGGCATTTCAACTCTCCAGTGTACAGGTGAAATTCCATCTTTATTATCTTGTCATCCTTAATAGAGGTACATGTTATTTCTTATGTGATTCCTCCATTAAGATCCTGGAAGGTATGCAATGGGATTTCTGGGAAATTTTTTCTTAATCCATATTATCGTCTTGATGAGCAAAATGTCACAATGGTTTCTACAATTTGTTGTTGTTTTGCAGTTTAGAAAATGCCCCGGAATTATAAACCACAATCTGATATCATGCATTCCATTACACTGTTGTTGTGAGTATTACAGTGGTTACCAATTCATTTTAGTTTCCAAAACAGTAGCGTCTGTACCTCAGTATTTTTTTTCCATGTGTTATTAGCAGCAGTCTCTGCATGTCCCTTCATTGCTCTATATATAGTAACTTTTTCAGACATGTCATTGCTCTATCATTAAAAGCATCATGTTTGATTTTGTTATGTTTGAACAATATTCATTGGATTACCCACAGCCTCATCTTGCCTTCTTCCATAATAATGAAACCCACTATTTAAAAAGTATGCATTTTTGTTCACCATTGTCTCCAGATATTTTAAGGATCATGTTGCTTTTTATTATTTTACACTTCACAATCATAATTGATATAATTTTTCCTAAGCATATAATACTGCATTGTTTGGTACTGAAAGTGAGGTCATTTCTATTGTACTAAGTATGTATTATTATGTTAAGGTCATCTCATAGAACATCGGCATCCTTTATTGAATAAACTATGGTACTCAGTTTGTAATCATTGGCATATATAGCTATCAAAAATAGTTTCACATTTACATCTATGAAGAATAGTCCAAAAACAATTAACTCCATTTCAGACTGCTATGGGACACTATTATTAATGCACATTAGAATAATCAGGTAACTTCTCCACCCTGACTTGTTTCCTGCACTTAAGCAGTATTTTATTCATTCCGCTATATGTTGACTGACATTTAATGCATTTGATGTTCAGTTGTTCTCTTTTGCAGAATGGTGTTGAATATCTTGATAAGTTCAAGAAAAGCAGCATGACTTGTTGTTCCTACTCAGATGCCTCTGTTACCTCTTCAAAGAATGGCAAAGGTCAGAAAAGGTGAGATCACTGCTTGACAAAGTTATGCTGCTTTGCAGCTAATGAAGCAGGCCCTCAGACTTATTTTGGATAAGAGCCGCTAAAAATATTTCCATGATTTTACACAGAATACTGATCAGGCTGATACTTCCAAAAATATGAGTTAAGATACGACCCTTCCCCTTATGCCCAGTGCATTAGTAGTCAATACAATTTTTTGATGACTTGGCATAGTCACCAATTTCCCCTTTCAGTTTTCTGCTTCCAACTTATCACATTAGACTGAATAGATAGGTAAACAAGAACAATTTGATAAGCTTAAAAATGCTTTAAGTTACTAAAATGAGATTTACTTTTAAAGCTAGAATATTTTTGAAACTAAGTCAGTGGTGTGGCTTTTCTGATGGATATCTTATTAATTTCTTGATACTGCCAATGTTTTTTTTTTATTTTTTCTAAATGTACCTTTCATTTATATAGTGCACATGTATTTATCCATGCAGAAATCATTAACATAATAGAAACTGTTATTATCCTGAACAGGATTTGCATGGCTCTTTATGGACAGGACAACGGCCTGTTTTCATAAGTCTATATTTACTTCTTTACAGCTTCTACTTGTAATGTACCGAATAGATAATTTATTTATAACTTGGTTTGATTTTACTCTTAGAATAAAGATGATGGACTTCTGTTTGGGTCCTGTATTTTCTGTAGAGAAGCTGACCCATCCTCTATTTGAAAGTATGGTCTCTTTTGATATGATTTTTTTTTTAGAATACTTTATCTCTAAAGGCTAAAAGTTCCAGTAGAATGATTCTTATGCCATAGGCCCTAGTGTGTAAGGAGCCTAGTGTTTTTTTCTCCACAAAACAGGGTGTCTATTAGAAGAAATCTATATGTTCTGCCTAAGGTTGTCTCTGAAATTATACTAAATCGATGTATTCAGATTTCAGTTTTTCAAACCAAGCAGGAAAATAAAGGTGAAATAGATATATGCAGGATTTTAAAATAGCAGTTAATGACAGACTGATTAATTAGTTGTTTCCTTTATGAAAAGCAAACAAGGTCATCCACTAATAAAACATAACCTTTCCCAATAGTTATCTAATTTCACTGTTTTCTGGTAGAATACATGCAACAAAATGCTGTCTAGAAATCATAGAACTCACAGCATGATTAACATCTGCCTTATAAGTCTTTTTTGAACTGCATAAACCCATTAGAAAGGCTGTTGCATGGTAACCCATGCACACTTTTTTCAAGGCACTAGAGGTTTGTTTCAACAATTCTTTATGCGATGTTATAAAACATTCAACAATATGAAGCCTACAAACTAAACTGTTTTTCTTTGCAATCTCTGAGTAATCTAAAGAATCCTGCAGTAAAAATTCTTATGCTATACATAACCCATTTGTAATGTATGGAACAGTGCAGTTATCAGCAAAATAGGGAAAAACAGCCTTATTAAAAATGTTTTTTTTTTTAGCAGCAGATTGCCTACCCCCATCTGTTGTCTGTTAGTTAGTCGACTTTCAGCCAAAGTGCCCATTCATTCCCCATCACCATGGCAAAAATCAACAACCATCAGTGATGGTTCACATTTTTCTGTTTTCTTCCTAGTCCTACTAACATGCATCTGGGCCATCAGCAGAGGATGCCCCCTCACTTCTGCAAAAGGCATTCCCTTCAAGTGGCCCTTCCCCTCTCTTCACAGCAAAATCATTGTTCTTTCCAGTCTCCACCAGGTAGATTGACTGCATCTCACAGTATTGCCTCAAGTTCAAGGAACTCCTCTCATCCTCAGGAGGGGTGAGTGGGTCACCCCTATTCATTCCTGCCTTACTCCTTTAGTGACAAGCCAGTAATTGAACCCTATTGCCTGGGTCAAAGTCAGGAATCTCTCTTCTGTACTATGGAGCCAGGCCATGTTGCCTTTCTAATATCAGAAAGGCTTGTTAAGAACCCCTCATGGTGGAGCATTAACAGTGATTGGGATTCACATCTTGATCTTTGCTATCTAGGTGAATTTCTTAACATCCATAATGAAAGCATATAATAAGCTGGTTATGATCACTATAATTGCAGATGTACAAATAGCAGGCCCTTTACAAATAGCAGGCCCATTAGTGTAAGTCAGGCTCTCTCCCTCCTACTCCCTGGTACCATACACAATTTGAGTCTTATACCTAGTCTGCCTGTTTCTGGATTTTCTTTAGAGTCAAACTGTTCTTTTCAGATTAGGCAAGAAAATGTATACTCTATGTATTCAATTGGAATTTTCTTCTTATTACATTGCTAGTTGTTAAACTTGGTGTGTTTGTGTTTACCGTTCATGTGTGCTTGAATGATACTGCTCTACTTTCTTTCATATATGTTTTCTTTTCCATGGCTTTTTTTTGCCTGCTACAAAACTGACTTCTCATCTTTTTCTCTGGCCACCAAACAAGAAAAGAGGGAGCAGCAGATCAATCTCCATAATCTCCATAATTCCTGTTCTGTTCTTTAATTGTTCTTCTGTTCATGGTTTGAGAATAGCTCCAGCAGAAACCCCATTCATATATATGCCTCATTCAACAATGTCTCTGCACACAACTGTGCTGCATGGTGCATTGCCATCTTTGTTCATTGATGAGGTAACAGGTGCTTACCATTTCACATACTGGATTGGTAGTTGTGTCCAGTTGCCTTACTGACAGTGGTGGAATAAGTGTATCTTTGGCCCCGAGGGGTTCATACAATGCCTCAACCTGCACACATATTTGTTTTTTGTTTTCTTGGACTATGCATCAATTCACATGTTCTTTTGGGTTGTTCTGAAGGTATATTTTTCTACCAGATTGTTCTATATTATGTTTGCTAAACAAAACTAATTTGTTTGACTGTTTGTAGTTTTGAACATCTTTCCAGCATGAAGTGAAACACAGTTACTAACCAATAATAATATAATTATACATTTCAGAACCTTTCAACCATAAAAAAAATAATAATGCTGTCACTATAGTCTACCAGTGTCTGCAACCATTAATTACTGCTACTTTACTGACTCACATGTCTGATTGTGATAACAAAAATGGCCATAGTAAAGTAGTCTGAATTGTTTTATACAAATACACACTAGTTCTGCAAAGCCAGAATATTTCTTTAACTTGATCAAGATAGCAGGTTCATCATTTTCACCCACATACAGATCCTGCACATAATAATTATTATCATATTTTGACTGTGTGCACCTCAGATGTGTGATTATAATAAAAACAATAATGACTAAAGTGATACATTCAATGTTTGTTCCATACAAACACACAATATGCAGTGTACTATATTCTAATTTACTTCACACAAATACATACTAGTCATGGAAAGTTAGCTTGCTGACTGTTTAAAATAAGAAAACAACAAGAGGGTAATTTACATTTATCCACACACACTCCACCCCATCCATGCTGCTATAACCACATTCTTGTCAGTGTACACCTCAGAGTTCTGATAAACTGTAATAAAAATAATGACCAAAGAAATGTAAACTTGTTTCACTCAAACACACATGAATAAACAGTACTGTATACCACACACATGCACATAATTCATGCAAAAACAGATTAATGGCTTACTATAGCTGTCAATTCCATCTGCAGATAGCCTGCATACCCAATAAATGAAACATCGTCATCTGTGAACATCTCAGATTCCTCATTGAAATAAAATATATAATAAAATAAAATATTTGTGATCATGCAGTAATGTATTTCAGTGCATGCATCTGCTTGACAGCTTTCACAGAAAACTTCTCACTCTGCAAACATTTCCAGTGCCTACGTATGGCTGCTTCCCAGGATTACAAAAAGAAGTGAAATGAAATAAAATAATTAACTAATACTAACACTGCTCTGCTGCTGCTTTTTGCACCACTACCATTACTTTACTAGTTAATGTTCATTGGCATTCTTCTCTTTTCTGGACAATAAATCAGACAGATCATTGGACAAAGAGGAGTAGTAAGTCCACAAAATGAACAGAGATGTGTACGTTATCTCTCCCACAGGACACTGTAATTGTGGCTGCTTTGAATAGGGCAGCTACAGGCAAATGATTTATTTGTTTATTTTAAATAAATAAACATGCATTCATACCTTTCAAGTATACCTTATTATGATGAAAACTCCTAAATTTGAGTCTTATAAAAGTCTGTGTTCTACATTGAAGGGGATGGTCATGCATTCAATTATAAGGATTTTTTTAACTGATATATCTGATAAATAATACTGAAACATACTAATTAATCAAAATAACTTCTTATAAGTATAAGGTAACACATTTTCAATATCCTGTTAGTTTCTTACCTGAAGTTGTTATTTAGTGTTCCATAATTTGCCCATTTGTTCCACATTATTATGCTGATGTTACACATTCTGGAAATGGAAAGTTGTGAGCTGTGATGACATTTCTTTACTTAAAACATAAATAAATAGATAACTAGTCCATGGCACCCCCCCCCCTCTTCATAGCAGACACAGCTGTGGTGCTCTACTCCTGTGCTGGGTAAGGGCCCCTGGACCTCTGTGCTATGGATAGCAACCCACATTTCCATTATTATAATCTGCTAGTGCTTGCAGTCAAACATGGTTATGGTGCAATATTAATTCCTCCTTAGTATATGTGAGTATTTGTTCTATAGTGTGTGTTCAAATTAAGCTTTTTCTAGTTGTGATTAGGCATTTTGCTTATAGCATGCATGAATGGTACAGCACATGTATTGTGAAGTGTTTCTCTAGTTTCTGAATATACCATTGTGTCTGTTAGAAATGAACCATTTATAGGTTTTACTCTTACTCTAATTTCTGACTGCATATGTCTAGCTAGGGTCCTTACTTTCCCTCTGTGTTGTCTGACTTGCTTTGCCATAGTGCGCTTATGTATCATTATGGATTGCTTGTGTATGCATAAATAAATCTGAAGTTTATTTTTTTTCCTCCAAACATTGTTCAACATTTAAGAACACATAACATTATTTGAAATACTTGAACAACTCTGTGATTTTCTAAATGTATTTGTGGTTGGTTTATCTTATTTGGTATGTAGATAATATGCTATTTTGCTTTGGAGATATGCTGCTTTTAGTATGGTCTTGAGTTGCTTTTCACATTTACGATTTGAAAAAGACTACTGTATATCACTGCTCTAGTTATATGAGTTATGCTTTCAGGTGTTATTCCAAGTTAGCATTTTTTCTCTTGCTATGTGATATCAGATCAGCCCAGCAATTCATATTCAGTTTTCCTTATCCATTATGTTGCTCATTATCTTGAAATATAGCCTCTGTATTATTGGAGTAGTAATGTTATGATTAGATCAATACAGTTTATTATGCCAACTGCAATAGGATCCCAGGTAGTGTATAAATTGGAAGAATTGGAAGAAACAACAGTGGGGGAGGACTTGAAAAGTTATCATCAAATATCTTAGACTAGACTGAGGTCTTCATCCTGTTTTCATGCATAGGCATATTTTAAAGGATGGCCTCATCTATAAAATGCATCAGTTAATCACAACAGTTTGAAACTTTTAGCAGATGATACAGTGTATGTTGTAGGTCCGGGTCTAGTTTTTGTGGTCTTCAACTACATGCTGAATGATTCTGAGTATTCTTCTTAAAATACTAAGAACTACATGGCTACTTCTAAAGAGAAGCTCAGTGCCTCTTGTGACATCCCCACTGTTGGCCAGTATTAAGGAGCCTGAATCCTCACCACTGGTGCTGGAGAAGGATGTTCACTTGGAACAAAAATGGATACACCCAGTATTTCCAGATGCAGCTCTCTACATGAAGCACAATTTCCCTTAAGAGCACTCGGGAAACACACTCAGTCTGGGGTCTGGATTTCTCTATTTGTCTTCCCCAAGGTCCCCAATAAGAATCTCCACTGGCACAGTTAGAGTTGAGAGACCTCAGTCGCGTGTCCAAGCCAAGTTCTCCAGCACCCTGTCTGTGAAACCTGTGTTTTTGTCTCTGCCCCAGACAGCTGACATATAGACACTCTTTGAGATTTGATTTTCACACACACAGACACACACTTGTGAAAGGCTGACACAGATTTACTATCTATGCCTCCTTTTTCCCAGACTATAAGATAGTTACACCACCACCATAAGCTCCAAAGCCAGCTACTTTAAGGATCTTGCAAGGGTACCCAATTATACTGAGTGAAATTAATATTAAATCAAATGGTAATGCTGACTAAAAAACAAGGCTTTCAGGAGTGGCCGCAGTGTCAGCGAATAAATATAAGTACTCTCAGAGATTAAAATATTCTCTAAAAGACCAGTCACAATGAAAAGTTTAAATATATTTAATAATAAATAAGAAAAGAACAGGCACATACTAAACATCTATTTATAGTAAATACCAGAGTTTCTTCTTTTTCCATTAGGGGTCACCACAGCAGAACAACAGTCCTCAGAACAATTGGCAGTGGAGTTTTATGGTATCAACTTGCCAGCCCAGCATCCAACCTTCCACAGAAGGAACACGCACGTGCACACACACACACACACACACACACACACACACACACACACACACACACACACACACACACACACACACACACACACACACACACACACACACACACACACACACACACAGCCAATTTAGGGTGTACAATCGACCTGCAGCATGTCTTTGGGATGTGGAAGGAAACCAGAGCACCTGGAGGAAGCCCACACAACATCAGGGAGAAAATGAGGACTCTGCACAGAAGGCACCAAAGCCAGGAATTGAACCAGAGAGCCTCTTGCTGTGAGGCAGAAATGCTAACTGTTGCACCACCATGGTCACCCAGTAAACACCAGAGTTTCAATCACAGGAAATATTAAAATAACACAGACAAATAGATTCACTCAGATACAGAAAATAGTACTTAACTAATCTCGAAATATTTTCCCGACTGATCTAACAAATTACTATTCCCTGGTGACTTACTACAGCAAGGCAAGATAAAGTAGGTGAGGGGTCCTTCCTTGTCAGGTTCCAAGAAGAGAGTGCAATGAGACTTCAGTCTCTCTACTATTAAAATATCATTTTTTGTGATGGATTACAGAATGATATCACATACATGTGGTCATCTGATTATGGTCCCCATGCCACCCCCTTGGCTATAAGCTGTACAAGCTGTCTGGGTTTAGTACATGTGTGTCAGTAATACAAACACACACACACACACACACACACACACACACACACACACACACACACACACACACACACACACACATACAGACTTGTTAGGATCTGCTGCAGGTCCTGGAAGTCATAAAACAATTTAAAACTTCTAACCTTCCAGAGTAGCAATTTGTTCGCTACTAAAAACAATACAGAAGGCTTCCTAGTGGTTGTTTTCCCAGACATTTTGTCTTTGGCTGCAATCAGGACAGTAAGACACAATATTTATGGCCTAAATTAAGTGATTTCATTTCTTACTGTTTTTCAAAGTTAACTGGAGCTGAGCTTAACCTCTTCTTTTCCAGTATTCGCTGTTACAATGCATACATTTAATCAATTACAATACAGTACAGTCTAATATACATGTATATTTCTTTTCTGTCCATCAGGACACACTGTTGATACATTTTTAACACAAGCAACCTTACAAATACATTTTTCAACACAAACTTCTGTGCATATCAGTTCAATATACAAATAACATATAATTCTTTACAAGGCTCCAGCTAGCAGTGCTTGCATATGTTACAAATCCACTGCCCTACTTCTCCTGGTATAGCTGGCAATATACCAAATTGTCACACCTATATATATATATATATATATGTATATATATATATATATATATATATATATATATATATAGTTATACTGTATACATATATATGTATATATATATATATATATATATATATATATATATATATATATATATACATATATACACACAATATAGATCAGTTCCAAACAGCATTATAGAAAGCTGCAGCAAAATAAAAAAAAAGTGTTTGCATGCCTGCATACTCTATACCTTCCCTAGTCCATATTATTAATGTTGATGATTATTAGCAGCACTGGGCTTAACTTCCACACACATTGATTCCTTTAAAATGTAACAAAAGCTTGTTTTAGGTACGTATACATTACAACATTTATCTTTACATTTCTTCAGTTTGTAAATTATTTGCAGAGTTAGACTGACTGATTTTCACACTTTAGAATTGTTTCATTTATTTTCTGCAAGTTGTCTTGTGCAAGCAGGTCTGTCCATGGCCCTGATCCTTGAAACCCACATTTTTCCCAATGAAAAGGGCACCAGCAAACTTTAAAACTGGCAAAAGTATTTTTGGGTTAAGGGTGGAGAGTGGACCTGAAAGATGTGAATGCTGTTTGTAGATGCTAGCTTTTATCTCGGTTGGTCCTATGGCCTCCTACCCTTTGCATGCTGGTACTCCTCCTTTACTGGTCACTGTATGCACAGTCTAGGAGTGTTCTTGCCTTCCCACCTCTCCAAAGATGATGGCACTTCCAAACCTACTGGCATATCAGACCTGGCTGCCATTCTGAGTTCTGCATTCCACTGAAGCTACAAATAGCAGCCAATCCTTAAGAGAGTGTAATCCTATATGTTTCCATTAAGAGAAGCAATCAGGCAAGTCCCCAACATTCTTTTATTCCCATCATGCCATCTTTTGATGGTTTCTAGGCTGGTAATTGAAGTCCAGTCACCTGGATCTTAGCTGTTGTTTTATCCCTTTACGCCAGTGGGGCTGCTCTTACTTTGAAATTATTAATAAAAATGCTCTCTGGAAATTCTTAACCACTCCAAATTCCAAAAATGTTTATGCAATTGGCTACAGACATGGGGTTGCTACATGAACCTTTATTCACCCACTTCTTCTGATCAACAATATTACCTCAAAAGCAACACAAGCATTTTTATGAGCAATTCTCTTAATACCAGACTTATAATATGTTATTACAAAATTATGAGATACTTGTAAATGAAAAGACAAAACTCAAAAAACAACAAAATGATTTCTTTCATTTCTGATTTTTATTTATGAACTTCTTCAGAAAACCAGTTCCACTCATACATACTTCCTTTTATTGGATTCAGTGCAGCTACATTATAAATGTCAACTAGTTTTGGTCACTTTCAACTAATACTGTTTTTGAACATTAAGTTTCACAGTAGTCTAACAGCTTAAGTTGCATTTTTTCTAAAATCCATTTAATTTTATAGAGTTAAAAATAACTTCTTGCATGTAAAATAGAAAAGCTTGTTCAAAGCATATAACTAAAGGTCAGTATGAATTTTGGTTTTAATTCAAGATTTGACGGGGTTAATCATATAAAATAGTATGGTCAATCTGGGTGATAACTGCACTGACAAGACATTGTTTATTTTGAATGGGATGATGAGACTCAGAAACAAGGTTCATGACATGTTTCATGGCAATGAAATTATAGAAGGTTGACTAAGTAATATGCTCTTTAATATTTTGCATCATTTGCACAGTAATAATGTTATGAATTAGATCAAGGGATATGTTTTTGATTCAAAGCATTATTTTTCATATTTTTAGTTTCTCAGCATTAACCATTAGAAGCAAGTATGTGTCAAGACATTGATGGGGAACTCTGCCTGTCAGACTGCTTGGCAATACTTAATGAGAAATGCACCTGTATACAGATCTTACAATAATTGTGCTATTTGTGTGCAACTTACTGTGCTACTTTTTATGGTAATTAATTTGTGACTATTAGTTTGTAATTACAGTGAATATTATTGCCTGTCTTGAGACTCCAGCCACATCGACATTCTGTATTCCATGCAAAGTTTTTGTTTGGCAACTATGTGGGGTATTACAAGTGTGGCACTGACCAATATGAGATTAAAAGTATGTATACTGTATTAGTACACACTTATGTTGGAAGCTGAATGCTGCAGAAGGACTTGTGGGTTCTTTACAGTGTACTGTATCTGAATATCTCCATGCTTGTAGCATTCAAGAGAATGAGGGAGACAAATTTTGCATTGTATGCAATGATTCCCTTTTCCAAGGTACAGCCACCTCAAAATGAAAGTCATACAGAAAGGGGAGTGTTGGGGGTGCAGACAGCAAAGCCCACCTAAATGGGGGTTATAGGGGAGTTTGCACCCCTTTACAAAACATATTTTTGCTATTTTATGTTTTGTCTGTTAGTCATATCATGACAAATGTGTATATATGCTATGAGCATTTGTGTACTTTAGCTGTCAATAAGGGAAACTAGTTGCCAACTAACTATGATATGAGCTTGGATATCTTGCAATCATAGAAAAACTACATTGTCTATAAGAATTTTGGTTTGCAAACACTAATCTTCATTGCAAACTTTAAGCACAAAATGATATTCACAAAGCAAATTATTTAATAACCCAGTTTTGCTGTTTTCATTTTGCTTGTTTCCTAGGCAGTATTCCAAAACTAGAGCACATAAACACCAATGTATTAAATTGCATTGACACTTTTGCTCGTGTTAGAATATTAGACCAGCTAACAGTGTATTTACTTGTGAAATATCTTATTGTTTGCAAACTGTCTATTAGAATATTTTTAACTCCATAAAATCGGTAACTAGTGCCTTGTTATTTGAAGGTTAATATGAAATATTTGACAGTAATTTCAGCCAAGACTGATATGCATACCTCATCACCTAGAGAATCTGAGAGCCATTTTATTCTGGCACAGAATGCTCATTCATAGGCTAGTGTTTTGGGTTGTAGGCAATGGCGTTGTCAAGATCATCTTTGTCAAAAAAGTCATACTATAATTGATCCTACTCAGTTTGTCTCCATTCGTTACATTTTACACTTTGCTGTTGTATTTGCATTAACATTGCTACATTCATGTTTCTGAACATCAGGTAGAAATTCCACCAGAGATAACATTTCAACATTGAATAAAGACTTTATGATTTACAAGACAGGCAGTACCTTTTAATGACTATATAAGAACTATTGTTACATAATGGAAAGAACTGTTGAACTGCAGAGTCTGTTCTTACCTGCTGGTGGGGATAACCAGTGCAACAGGAAGTGATATGTATATATATATATATATATATATATATATATATATATATATAAATATATACAAATATGAATTACTGCTTTTACGACACAATAGGAAGAGCTGTTGAACTGCACAGTACGTTCCTACCTGTTGGTGGGGATAATCAGTGCAACAGGAAGTGACATACACATATGAATTACTGCTTATATGACAGAAAGGGAATAACTGTTGAACTACACAGTACGTTCCTACCTGCTGGTGGGGATAATCAGTGCAACAGGAAGTGACATACACATATAAATTACTGCTTATATGACAGAAAGGGAAGAACTGTTGAACTGCACAGTACGTTCCTACCTGTTGGTGGGGATAATCAGTGCAACAGGAAGTGACATACACATATGAATTACTGCTTATATGACAGAAAGGGAAGAACTGTTGAACTACACAGTACGTTCCTACCTGCTGGTGGGGATAATCAGTGCAACAGGAAGTGACATACACATATGAATTACTGCTTATATGACAGAAAGGGAAGAACTGTTGAACTGCACAGTATGTTCCTACTTATTGATGGGGAACATCTGTGCAAGAAAACTGACATACTTAGCCATGTGTAAGCACACGAATATGTGTCTATGTCATTATTTAAACAATAAATGGAGTCCACTGCCAGTAGCAGCTTTATTGTTTAGCACTTTCGTCAGTTCAGTATTGACTTCATCAGAACAACAAGTTTCAAAATTACCACCCTTTTTATAACAGACCCAGAATCACATGACCTATTTAATTAGTGACATTAAATGCTTAAAACACAGAAAAAAACTTTACTTTATATTCATGTGTAAAAAGTATTTTGTACACATATATCGCCATCCCTACATTATCTTTTATACAAATAAAAGCCTTTCAAAACTGTCTTAACAAATATATAAGTTTGTTTTTCAACCCACTGCTGTTTTGATGAAGTCAGTACTGAACTGACGAAAACACTAAACAATGAAGTTGCTACTGGCAGTGGATTCTGTTCATTTATTTTTTTATTATCAGTTTATTTTTTTCTTTTTCATGGTTTGTTATTTCATTATTTGTAGGAAAAAGCATGATATGGATTACCAGATTACTGAAGCATAAATGTGTGGCATGAAGGTCATGACAGAAAATCAGTAAGTACACTTTATGTTAAAAAAGTACCTTCCCAAAATTGATGTGCTGCTCTAATTGCCAGTGGAAAGCTCCTTTCCATTGCTTTGAGTATTGTAACATGAAGCAATGCCCATACATTTGTAGGATCAGCAAAAACCATGAGATCTCTATGTGCCATTCTTATAATATTTAAGTCCTTGAGCCTAGAAACATAGCAATGTTTATAGGATGTTTCTTGTCATCATGCAAACTAAGATGGAAGAGTTTAGTTTTAGGTAGGCATACATACAGTATATGCAGAGGATACATTTGTAAGAGTAATCAACACATGCTTAATTATCATTTAGTTATATATAGATAAATATGCCTTCCATTCATAGACTATGAATCTGTGAATGGGAACAATCTGTTTCTGTTATAGAAACCTATAAAGATGTTTATCTCAGAAGAGGTGGTCATTTAAAGTTGTCATTAGGGGGTCTTGCTGAATTCATTGATCTTCAGTGTATCCCAAGTTGAAGTCTCTTAACAGTATTTGGTGGAATTCAAGTAAAATGTTGCAAAATAATATTTTATTGCTTATAGATTGTTTTTATTCTTTAAATGTTAAGTAACCAAATTAGTAAATATGTGGACTATGCAGATCACTTATGAAATGACATGAAATATCTTTTTTCCAGCAAAAAAATCATTATTTTTATAGTTCTGTGCGCAATTTCATTGGCATTAAAGAGCACTTACCTCATTAGGCAATGGCCAAAGAAAATAGATGTTGACCACTAAATGAGGTTCTCTTTTATCCTTTTGCATATTATATTATAATCAAATGCAAAAATAATTTTGCTTGAGTGTAGCTTTTCTCTCCAGGCCTCTTCTAAAGGGGGGGGGGGGTTTGTACCCATTTGGACAATCCTGGAGAACAAAGGCAAGTAAATAAACAAGTAAAAAAGGAATATGCACATTTAGGACAAAAATGCTATTTTCCAAAAGACCCAGTTTAATCAAAGAAGTACAATGGTTCCTTCACCTTTCTTTGCCTTTATAGTTGTGTTTTCCCTTGAGGGCAAATGTTAAGGAGCCATTGTACTGTCATATTTCCTGAGTCTTTTAGCATTTAGCTTTTTCATTCTAAGTATTTGAATGTATAAGTTGGAAGACATTTTTATTCTAAGTATTTTAATTTATGAGTTAGAAGAAAGAACTTATTAGGTCAAAGCAATTCATTATGTGGAATATGCTTTAGATTGATTACTGTAAAACATTAACCCCTGAGGAGCCTCACGTTTTGCTAAATCTTCATATAGTAAAGTTACTGTAGCATTGAAAAGCTGAATATTTCCTTATTATGTTGTATCACCACTTTATCTTATCAGATATATACCCTAAACAACTATGGAACTGCTTCCATTCCTCCACAGATACTTGGACCGTGAGTCAACAATACAGGAAACTCAGGTCCATTGTTACTGTAACCTGTTCTTTCACACTCTGTGGGTAATTATTGGTTGTGAGTGTGTGTGTGTGTGTGTGTGTGTGTGTGTGTGTGTGTAAGTGTGTGTGTGGGGGGGGGTTGGGCATGAGTGTCTGTCTGTCTGACTTTGTAAACTGTCTCACTGAAGGGGTGTTATAATAAAAAATAGCATGCGACTTACGTGAGATCAACCATACTGTTAGCTGGAGTCTTAAATAATTCAAAAACAAAAATAGAATGGTAAAGTCTTTATCATCAAGTGCATTACAGTAATGCCTGTATTCTACCATCCATAAACCCATGAATAGCTGCCACCATCCACAGAAACAGGCAAGTAGGGAACAGGAGTAGATTGTCAGGCCTTTCTTCTGCATTGCACACCATGCAATTTAGAGTCAACAATCCACATGTATTTTGTTGGGGGAGGAATGGAATTACCTAGAGAAGACTCACACAACCACAGAGAGAGCATGCCGATTCCTCACAGAAAGCATTCCAGCTAACAAATGAACTACAGACATCTTATCGTGAGGTGACGAATCACTGCGCTTATGTGCTGCCCACCTGTATTCTATATTTTTATTTTATTTTTAAATTCGTAATTAACTATTTATGGTGTAATTTTTATTGTGATATTCAGTAGCTAAAATGTCTCCTAAGCCACAAAAGCAGTTATATTCAGTTTGCCATTTTAACAGGCACAGTAAGTTATACACCAAAATAATGCTGTAGTTTGGATAATGTAATGTATTAGCTGTACATTTTTTTACAGATACATACAATTATATTTCTACTAATATATTTGCTTATGCCTGCATGTGGATAACACTGGTATCTTGTCACACCTAATATCAATTTGACTACATTGATATTTGCGTTATTAAACAAACCTCCTTGACGAAATATAGCAAAATCCATAATCTATCAATGATTATTACTTCACTGAATAGGTCAAGTAACATGCACCTATGTCATTCAGGGATAAAGTCCTAACTATAAACTCAGGAAACCTTAGTTTAATTATCTTGACTGGTTGATAGTGCAGGCAGTGAGGATGAACATGCCCATCCTGGGGGAAGTGTGCTTGAAAACAACTTTGAGGTTGACTCCTGGTGGAACTCAGGGATATGCAGTGAGTGCTAAATACAGCTGGGAAATGCTCTACTAAATGCAATGGGGAAGTATACCCCTCAAGTGTACCTCATTAGGAGGAACGTATCTCATTTGGGATCTTAAAAAGTTCATGTTCCTCAAAGTTCAACATTGAAAGAGTCTGTCACACATTCAGTGTTAGGATTTTTTAAGTGAAATCCATGGTAAATAGAAATTAATCATATTAATTTATTAAAGGATCTTCTTTATAAGTAAAACCAGCATATTTTAACCATCCTATGACCTTCCTAGTTGAAGTTGTTAGTAAGTCATTAATGTGTTCCACATTTTGCCCATTTGTTCCACATTATGAAGGTGAGTGTTCCTCATTTTGGAGATGGAAGGTTGAGAGCTATGTCGGGAAGTGCTCTGCTAAATACAGAGGGGAAGTGCTGTGTTAAATACAAAGGAAAAGTTCTGTCCTAATTACAATGGCAAACTGCTGTGCTAAATACAATGAGGAAGTGCTGCTCTAAATACAACGGGGAAGTGCTGCTCTAAATACAACGGGGAAGTGCTGTTCTAAATACAAAGGGGAAGTGCTGTGCAAAATACAACAGGGAAGTGCTGTGCTGTGCTAAATACAACGGGGAAGTGCTGTTCTAAATACAAAGGGGAAGTGCTGTGCAAAATACAACAGGGAAGTGCTGTGCTGTGCTAAATACAACGGGGAAGTGCTGTTCTAAATACAAAGGGGAAGTGCTGTGCAAAATACAACAGGGAAGTGCTGTGCTGTGCTAAATACAATGGGGAAGTGCTGCTCTAAATACAACGGGGAAGTGCTGTTCTAAATACAATGGGGAATGCTGTTCTAAATACAATGGGGAAGTGCTGCTCTAAATACAACGGGGAAGTGCTGTTCTAAATACAACAGGGAAGTGCTGTGCTGTGCTAAATACAATGAGGAAGTGCTGTTCTAAATTCAACGGGGAAGTGCTGTTCTAAATACAATGGGGAATGCTGTTCTAAATACAATGGGGAAGTGCTGCTCTAAATACAACAGGGAAGTGCTGTGCTGTGCTAAATACAATGGGGAAGTGCTGTTCTAAATTCAACGGGGAAGTGCTGTTCTAAATACAATGGGGAATGCTGTTCTAAATACAATGGGGAAGTGCTGCTCTAAATACAACGGGGAAGTGCTGTGCTGTGCTAAATACAATGAGGAAGTGCTGTTCTAAATTCAACGGGGAAGTGCTGTGCAATATACAGTGTGGGAAGTGCTGAGAGACCTAAACATGCTGAAAAAGAAGGAAGAAGGAAAGAAAGAGAGAGAAAGAAAGAAAGAGAAAGAAAGAAGGAAAGATAGAAGGAAAGAAGGAAATAAATAAATAAATAAATAAAGGCTAGGCAGATTCCATATATCATTCTAGGCTTCATTTCCCTATTTTTCTTCTTCATTTCCCTATTTTTTTGCTCCAAAGTTCTTTAACCTTTTAGTTTATTAGAACATATTTTTCATAAGTTTGGATATGATAAAACTGTAATTGGCATGCAGTGATTCATACAGAAGTGCAGTCTAACTTTAGCTCTAGACTCCTACATTCCTATCATATTCCTATCACAGTCATACACAGTTATATTTTACTACTATATTTGCTTATGCCTGCATGTAGATAACATTGGGGTCTACTCACACCTAATATCAGTTTGATCACATCACGTCTGTCTTAGTAAACAAACCTCATTGATGAACTAAACATTTCAGCATGGGCGCAAAAACTTAGAAGATACGAAGATAAATATAAAGGAAAAGTACAAAATCAACAATTTATTGATGACCTAAAAAGGTTTTATAGAGAACTGGGAAAAAAGGTAAAAGGAATTGAAAGACCACCAAAAAAAGAAGAAATAGATACATTTTGGAGAAGTATGAAGATCCTGTGGAAAATAACAAAGATGCTAAATGGATAGAAGAAGTAAAAGAAAGAATAAGAACTTTAAAGGTACAGGATACAAAATGGGATGAAGTAACAGCCAGAGAGATTGAAACAAAGTTAAGAAAAGCCTCTAATTCGAAAACCCCAGGCCCAGATGCAGTGCATGATGTCTGGTTAAAAGTATTAACATCTTTGCACAAAGATTTAGCCATGAGTAAGAACTATTTATATGCACACCCTGAACAGACACTAACCTGTCTAACAACAGGAAAAACAATGCTCCTACTTAAGAGTGAACCTGCAAGCTACCCTAAAAATTCTAGACCAATAACTTGCTTTCCAACGACGTATAAGCTATACACAGGAATTGATGCTGACAGAGTTTATAGTCATTTAGAAGTAAACTCAATTATGGCAGCAGAACAAAAGGGCAATACAAGAAAGTCATATGGAACAAAGGATCATTTGTTGTTAAATAAAATCATAGTGGAGAACTGTAAAAAGAGGGAGAATCTAAGTATGGCATGGATTGACTACAAAAAAGTGTTTGATAGTATCCCTCATTCATGGATAAAAGAGTGCTTAAAGATGTATAAGATACACCCCACACTGATCGACTCCATTACAATGACCATGAAACAGTGGCAGACCACTTTGCAATTAATCCATGATAAAAGACAAATTATTATCCCAGGGATAAAAATTCAAAGGGGGATATTTGAGGGTGACTGTCACCATTGCTATTCTGTCTTGCCCTTAATCCATTAAGCTGTTTACTCAACAGCTTAGGCCATGGCTATAATTTGGCTCCTAGAAAACAAAAAAGTGTAAAGTCTTCTCACTTTCTCTTTATTGATGATTTGAAACTGTATGGCTCATCAGATGAGGAACTGAAAGCACAACTGCTGGTTGTCAAAACTTTTTCAGATGATGTAAGAATGTCATATGGTCTTGATAAATGTGCAAATGCAACCTTTAATGCAGGAAAACTGCAGCACCAGGAAAACATCAGTTTGGGACAAGAATGTGATATAAAAGAACTTGACCAAGAGGGAATGTATAAATATTTGAGAATTGATAACAATAAAGCATGAACAAATGCTAATAAAACTTGATAAGGAATACTTTTAAATTAATCCTGAAAACAGCGTGGACATCTAGGAACAAAATTTAAGCTATAAACCAATTTGCTCTTCCTGTCCTAACTTATAGTATTGGAGTGATTGACTTACCCCAAAATGTGTTGGATGGATGAGATAAGAAAACAAGGATGCTCCATGCTCACCAAATGATCTAGAAAAATCAGTGTATACCAAGATTATATATTCTCCATTCCGAAGAAGGGATGGACCTCCTTGAAATTGATTACATGTATAGATCTGCAATTGTGGGACTCAACACATATCTACTGACCTCACAAGATCCAAATGTAGTGAAAGTTTTGAAACATGAGGAGAATAATGAGTTCTCTGCTTAATTTAGCAGAAGCATGTTGACATCAAGCAGGAATGGAAATCAAGCCAGAAGTAGATACAAATCAGGTGGCAACTGAATGTGCCAAAAAACAAAAGATAGAATATAAGGTGAAGGACCAGATGAGAATGCAAAGATGTGGAAAATGTGTAAATATAGTTGCAAGTATAGAAAATTTCTGAAAGAACCTCATGTTGATCAGGAATGAACACAGGAATGGTTAAGGAGAGGTGAACTCAGACCTATAGATGAAAGGTTTATATTGGTGGCCCAAGATAGTGGGCTGCATACATGTTGGTTTACAAAGTCAATTGAACATGTGGGAGTAACAGAAAAATGTAGGTTTTGTAAAACCAAGTTGGAAACAGTCATACACCTCGTTGCTAGCTGTGATATACTAATGGCAGAAGGACTGCGTACTAAAAGGCATAATAATGTGGCAAGATTGTTGCACTGGGGATTGTGCAAACATTATGGTATTGAAGTGACTGAAAAACATTGGAAACATGAGACACAAAGCATCATAGAAAATGAAGAAGTCTACATCACATGAGATCATCCATTACCAACAGTTCAAAAGATAGATGCTAGAAAACCAGATATAGTGGTCCAAGAAAAGAAGACAAAAGTAGCATTGATCATTGAAATCGTCACACCCAGTGACTGCAGTGTCTTGCGTACACAGAGAGACAAAGTCATAAAATATCAGGATTTGCAGGCAGAAACAAGAGCAATCTGGAAGAAAGATACCCAGACAGTTCCAATAGTAGTAGGAGCAATGGGTCTTATAAAAATTAATCTAGAATCATATTCAGATATGTTACCAATCCATGTAACTCCATGTGAATTGCAGAAGGAGTCATTACTGGGCACATTGTGGGTACATCAAAGATTGAAACAATACTAATTTCATGAACTTTAATCATACTTTGACTAAGGAATGGGGTCCATTCCCATCATGGTATTAGAAACCCAAAACATTTGGACATATTAAAAAAAGCATAAAATATAGCAAAATTCATAACCCATCAATGATTATCACTTCACTGAATAGTCAAGTAACATGCACCAGTGTTGTTTGTGGATAAAGCCCTGACTTTAGCTCAGGCAGCCTTAGTTTAATTAGCATCTTGGGTTGTTGATGGGGCAGGCAAAGAGGATGGACATGCCCATCCTGAGGGAAGTGTGCTTGAAAACAGCTTTAAGGTTGGCCCCTGGTGTAACTTAGGGATATGCAGTGAGTGCTAAATACAGTGGGGAATTGTGCTAAATACAATGGGGAAGTGGTATTCTAAACACAAAGCGGAAATGTTGTGCTAAACACAATGAGGAAGTGCTGTGCTAAATACAATAGGGGAAGTGCTGTGCTAAACACAATGAGGAAGTGCTGTGCTAAATACAACGGAGAAGTGTTGTGCAAAATACAATGGGGAAGTGTTGTGCTAAATACAACGGGGAAGTGTTGTGCAAAATACAACGGGGAAGTGTTGTGCAAAATACAACGGGGAAGTGTTGTGCAAAATACAACGGGGAAGTGTTGTGCAAAATACAACGGGGAAGTGTTGTGCAAAATACAACGGGGTAGTGTTGTGTAAAATACAATGGTGAAGTGTTGTGCAAAATACAATGGGGAAGTGTTGTGCAAAATACAACGGGGAAGTGTTGTGCAAAATACAACGGGGAAGTGTTGTGCAAAATACAACGGGGAAGTGTTGTGCAAAATACAACGGGGAAGTGTTGTGCAAAATACAACGGGGAAGTGTTGTGCAAAATACAATGGGGAAGTGTTGTGCTAAATGCAAGGGGAAAGTGTTGTGCTAAATACAGTGGAGAAGTGCTGTTGAAAGTACAATGGTGAAATGCCGTGCTAAATATAATGGAAGAAGTGGTGGGGGGACCAAACATGCTGAAAAAGAAGGAAGGAAGGAAAGAAAGAAAGAAAGAAGGAAAGAAAGAAAGCAAGCAAGAAAGAAAGAAAGAAAAAGAAAGAAAGAAAGACTAGAAAGGTTCCATATATCATTCTAGGCTTCATTTCTGCTCATTAGTAGACTATTTTTTGCTCTAAACTTCTTTAATCTTTTAGTGTATTAAATCATCTTTTGCATAAGTTTGGATATGATAAAACTGTAATTGGCATGCGGTTATTCATAAAGAAGTGCAATCTAACTTTAGTTCCAGACTCCTATATTCCTATCATCCACAGAAAGTGTCATGCCACTCTGAAATAGACTCTGCAGAATATCAGGAGGTGATAAGGATATTCATCTTTCACTCCTTGATACTAACTTGATACCACTGAATATGAGCTTTTGATCTAAGTGAAACACATCACAAACAACTTGCACCCTAGCTACACAGCTCAGCAAGCTGGTACAGAGTTAAGGAATGACAGGCAAACAAAAGAATAATGTGAACTTAACATGCCTTTATCAGTGTTTATCTTTGGCATCATAATGTATATGTTGAAAGCTTTCGACATGGTTCCAGCTCCATTCATCCCCTACACTGTTTTTATATCTGAAACATGACAACTTGTCTTACTTTGCTTCTAATGCTCCGCTGAAAAATCCATGCTGGTATTTACCATTTGTGTTCAATATTTTTTCTATTGTATAATAATGTTTACTGTGCTCTGGGAGGTACACCTTTCCTTTGATAAAGTTTTCATTATCAGGATAAGTACATAGTAAACTAGTGAGAGAGGGCACTGAGGGAAACTGATAAAATATTTACAAATGTGTCAATCAGACTGAATGGGAAAATGTCATCTCTGTGTGAAGAAAAGAGCAATTTAGCTTACACAAGATCTGAGATTATCAAATTATTGATTTGAATGTTGATGGTTTGTTCTGGTTCATGTGAACAGATAATGTTGGTTTCTTGTCACACTAGTTAAAATATTCACAATGCACCATTTCAAATATATGTTTACAGTTATTTATCTTTTCAAAATTTGATGACGTTCTACAACAGTATATATATATATATATATATATATATATATATATATATATATATATTTTTTTTTTTGTCTGTATATCATTTTTTGTGAAGGTTTCCAATAATGGAAGGTCTCTAGGCATTAAAAAAAATCACTGTTGACACAAATACGGTAGTAAAACTAATTGGATTTCCTGCTATATGATGTGTTACTTAGTATGTAGTTCCGACACAGCTATAAGCTATTAGATGATTCCAAAGAAATGTCTGCAAAAATTGTCCTTATACATATTGGGTGATATAAGCTACTGCATATTAAGTATGCTTAATGCTACAGTGCATATACAAAATAGTATGAGATGATGCATACACAAATCTGCTGTGGAAATAAGCATGCCTTCCTAAGCCTAAAAATAATTTTGTAGGATAAGATCATGAAGATGCTTTTATGTACACTATGAAACTCTTTTCTCATGCCCCAAAGGAAATGTATTCCTTCAGGCAGTCCTGGGAAGGGACAATCCTGACTCACTCTCTTCCTTCTCACTCTGTCTTTTTCTCTCTTTCTTTACACACACACACACACACACACACACACACACACACACACACACACACACACACACACACACACACACATACACACAAACACAAACGCACACACTTATATATATATATATATATATATATATATATATATATATATATATATAGATAGATAGATAATATAGATATAGATGTGTGTGTGTGTGTGTGTGTGTGTGTGTGTGTGTGTGTGTGTGTGTGTGTGTGTGTGTGTGTGTGTGTATATACCTCTTTGTTACATTGTATTTGAGCTATATACCTGTGTTTTGATCGTCAAACTTTATAAGTTACTCATGAAATTGTGCTTTATAGTTACATTTTAGTTATCAGACTGTTAATATTTTACTGTAATATATTTTAATCTCATCTTGCAGTTTTTCTCCTGAAGGCAGTGCTGAAAATGATCTTCTGCTCAGCTGTTTTATATATATATATATATATATATATATATATATATATATATATCTATATAAATATATATATATATATATATATATATATACGGGTCCTCTTCAGTAGATCAGCCATATGAGGTTCGAACTTGTTTTATTTATATATATATATATATATATATATATATATATATATATATATATATATATATATATATATATATTCCCCAAGGATCCATCCTTGGACCTCTACTCTTCTCTGTTTACACCAATAATCTAGCCTCTGCCACCAAACATGGCACACTCATATAATACGCAGATGACTCAACCATCATCTGCTCAGCCCAGTCCCTACCAAAACTGCAAAAAGTCACACAAGAAGCCTTTTCCTCTGTTGAAACATGGTTATCCGATGCCCAATTAATACTCAACCCAAACAAAACTAAACTACTCATCTTCCAACCCACCAAACATATTCAAAACAACTCTCACTTTAACATCACAGCAAAAGACAACTATACCCAACTGAACACACCAAATTGCTAGGAGTGGAAATAGACAATAAACTAAAATTTGACATTCACATATTCATGACCATAAAAAAAGTCCACAAAAAACTAGGAGCGTTATACAGAAATAAGCAATTTCTCACCAAAACAGCAAAGATTTCAATAGCAAATTCCCACCTTATCTCCACCCTACTTTATACCTCTCCATTATATACCAACCTAAGGCAATGTGATCTAAACAAGCTAGAGACCTGCTACAACAAAATCGCCAAATTCGCCACAGGGGCATCCTACCATAGTCACCACTGTCTCTCACTTGCTGAACTGGGCTGGCTTGAACTCCATCACCTCCTTCAATGGTATCAACTCTCACTCACACACAAACTAGTAAACCATCCACTAAATGTCCCATCCCTCCAGAATCTACTCCAACCCTATCGCACCACCAGACCACTAAGATCCAACAACAAAAATCACTTGCAGATCACTAAAGCCAATAACGCTGCTGGTGAAGCACTATTCTCTTGCGCCATAGCCAAATTATGGAACTCACTCCCACCCACAATTACCTCCGTACCATCATGCACCCACTTCAAAACTTTACTAAAAGTGCACCTAAAAACATGCTGGCTATGTCCTTGCAACTCCCACTCTAACATCACCCACCCCATCCAACCACTACCTTTCTTTCCACTCCACTAACTACCTTGATTATAGCAAGCTCAGATGCTCATAAGCCTAGTACTTATTATACAGTAGGAACTTCTCATTGTAACATTTATTAATGTCTGTTATGTACTTCACAGATAAAGATTCTAGTTGTTTACTGATATACTATGTTCTTCATCTGTAAATATGTTGTAAGTAATTTCTATGTAAAATTGTTAATCGCTATGTAATCCAATGTAACTACTGTCTGTTTATTTTACTGTGGAACTTTTCTCCCCGGGTCTCCGCTGAAAATGGACCTACGTCCAGTCGGACACTCCCGGTTAACAAATGTAAATAAATAAATATATATATATATATATATATATATATATATATATATATATATATATATATATATATATGTATATAAATATAATATACATTTCTATAGACCCCTCTCTCTCTCTCTCTGTGTATGTGTATATATATATATATATATATATATATATATATATATATATATATATATATATACATCTATATAAACGTGTCCTCTTCAGTAGATTGAATATATAACAAGTTCGAACCTCATATGGCCGAGACCATATGTTCAAACTTGTAAATGTTCGATCAGACTTAATGCAGATCTCCAGACAGTGCGGAATGGGAAGATTTCCCTTTTCCACAATGTAGTGCAATGTTGGAGTTCGTATATTTAAGTAAGAAGGGTATGGGGGGTGCAGGGGGGCATAGCCCCCTGCTACACACATTTAATTTTTTTTGTTGTTTTTTCTTTTTTTACTTCAGTATTTGAACTATTACAAGTTCGAACATATGGTCTCGGCCATATGTGGTTCGATCTTGTAATATGTTCGATCTACTGAAGTAGATCCATATATATATATATATATATATATATATATATATATATATATATATATAGACACACACACACACACACACACACACACACACACACACACACACACACACAGAAATATGTACATATCTATAGACCTCTCCGTACACTTATACATATACATTGATAGAAAGTGAAAGAGTGAAAGTACTGACTTTGATAAGAATGCAGTAAAAAACAGTATAAAAGCCTACTATGTAGATTAAAAAAAACAGACACAAACAAAATTAAACTGCCTAATAGAAACAATATAAATCAAGATGTGCATCTCTTCTCCAAAATGTTTCCAAGAAGCAAACAGTGCAAGAACCAAATTCAGAAAATATATTCTGCATTCCAACACACTCTCATTTTGCTTTTGCAAAAACACTTCAGTATTTACAGAAAGCACAGTTTGTAAGAGGCTCTTTAGATTTCCATAGAATTTATCATACAAGTAATTCACTTTCCTCACACAAGCAAATATCTTCTCAAATGCATGAAACTGTTCCTACAACACAGCTTGTAGAAATAATGTTATGTTAACAGGGTTTCTTCTCTGACCCTGGAAACTCCTTCAAACTCTCTCACAAAGGTTACTGTCTCCCTTAAGATCCTGAACTTAGCACACTGTCATTTTGCAGTCCCTTTCCCATTTCACCTTGTATTTTGGTAGCATAGCAACCCACCCTTACAACAGGGTTGAAGGATTAACCTTTTCTTGGCAGAATTAAGCCAACCTACAGATTTCATCAATTCTTAAGTCCATAGTCTCATACAAAGTATCTAATCTGTAACCTAGCCACTTCAAATCAAACTATTTGCCACTCTTTACCATGAGGGATAGTGACACCAGACCTGAAGCATGTTTATGCTTCCCCATAAATTTATCCCATTTATGTTTGAAGAGGGATAGATATTTAGTATATTTAATATAAAGGCAGCCGACTGTTCTAGAGCAGAAGAATTATTTTATAAAAGTTATCTATCCTACCATCATGTTCTGTTTAAGTTGCAGTGGAAGTTTAGGTCTCTTGTGTGGGTTCTTGTTGTTAAAGGTTTTGCTAATATATAGGAGGTCACTCAATATTGAGTTAGTGACTCACATACACCTTAGTTGCATAAGATTTCACCTGTTATATGAAAAAAAAAATGTAACACAGAAACTTTTATTTTATTATGTCCCTAGTTTAACTTCATCAGAAAGCGAGGACCTCAGAAACCAAACAGGAAGATCCGTAGTGTGAAAAAAGTTTATTAAATAAACCACACAGTTAAAATGAACACTTTAACTTAATCATGGCAATTTCATCCAAAAATGCAGGACTTCATCAAACAAATCATCATTAAGAAGTCATTCCATTTAAATACCCTCTCTCAAGCAATAGAATAATTAGTACATCAATTAAAGACAAATAACTAAACATAAAAGAGAAGGTGCAAGTGTGATATAGTGTAACATCCACTGTGCATTATGGTTACAGAAATAATTCTCAAAATCTCTACAAAGCTTTATAGCATCATTATTAAGACCTAAGGTGAGATATTTATTTACGTTAAGCATTTTACAGACTAATCAGCAAACCATCCTCTCTCAAGGCATTTTCAAAAATAGAAAGCAATTATGGCTAAGAATTGCAAAATTTCATAAAATAAATTATAATACTCAGATTTCTCTTAGTTTTGGTCTACGGTCACTTCTGTTCTGTTCATGCTGTTAAGCTAGAAATAACATAAATATGTGTCATAACTCACAGAGGTCATACATTGTCATTAATCAAATAAACATTTTTATGTTGATAGTCCAATTGTTGCAGGGGACATCATCTTGAGTGTAACACATTATTTGTTTCTCTAAAAGGAACCTGAATACCCCAACTCATCTTAAAAAAAATACTTTTTAATGACTAATTTTCCAACTTATCAATACACTTCCAGGTTTTTGCAGTGCCAAGCTTGATGTCCATAATTGCTTCGTTCTACACTTCCAGAGGTGAACATCTCATTTTAGTGGTTATTTAACAAGTTTCTCTTGCATGCAGTTTTCTAGTAGATGAACTGTCTCTTGGAGGAACACAGACCATGAAACTGGCCTTTGCTTTCAGCATCAGGGTTCAAATGACTTACCCTGACATGCTTTCTTTTCAGTAGTTGAGTCTGAGCAGAAAGCACTTGAAAACAAAGAGGAGGAGAAAAATTAAAAAAAAAATGTTTCAGGGAGCTGTGTATTTTGTAACAAGGGTGTTGCTTCTGGGAATAGCAGGGATATTTGTTAGCATCTATATCAAAGAGTTGCAAAGGACTGTAACAGTGTGGACAAATTGTTCCAGAAGAATATCAACAGTACTATAGCAAATACAATATGTTTGATCAAATCTTCATGAAAACGTCACAAAAGATCTGTATCTTAGTTCCTTCAATATAAATGTATTTATTCCAACTTGCAATTTCCCATTATGTTCTATAGAAAATACAAGAAATCAGCAGTTGTTTGTCTTTAACACATCTGATCAGTGACCTTGGATGTAATCAAGTGATATGCTCCTTTCCTTATCGACAGAGGAGAAAAGCTTAAACTAAGAGTTTCCTGCAAAGCTTGTTTCTTGAAATATATTGTGTTCTTACCTACTTCACATTCTGGTAACCAGATTAAAAGCATACCATTATGCCTTCACTTCCTTTTCAGGTCCTCTGTTCTTTCCAATATCTTTCATAGTATATGTCTATTGTAACCTCAGTAATCGTCACGGATTTTATTCCTTGAATAAATGTGGTTGATAAAATGAAAATGTTTTTGGTCAACAAGCAATAATACAGTTTTAGTTATTGCTAATGGTTTTCCCCTAAATTATGTCTAATTTCTAAGACTTGAGTGACAAGTAAAGCGGGTTTAAGAATTTTCATATCCAAAGACCCATTTTCTGTTATGTTGCATGTTTCTTTTACTGTGAACATTTATAAATGTAGTGAAATGTGTTTCCTATTCTTCTCTTCATTGTCTTGCTAGTAATGGGGCAGCAAACACTTTAGATAACAGTTTAAGGATGTGCAGGTTAAATTCCAAGATATTACTTGAGTACTGTAAGTCATGACCAAATACATTTCAGAGGGGTCTTAGAAGTGGCCAAGTATTAAATTACACAATTTTACATGTCTTTGGTTAGTTAGTATAATTTAATGAGAACTGATATCCTAGGTTTTGCAAACTGAATAACACATTATATTCCCTTAGCAATACTATGGATAGACTTATTACAACATACATAGTAAATTGCCTTATCAACCTCATATATTATATTGTATATGTCTTGCTCTACCTGTAAAATAATTAAAATTAAAAAAACTGTCTGCTTATATAATATTACCATGAATGTGTTGGATTTTTGATGTTATGCCATGGCAAATTTTGTAAGACGAAATTTTCAGTTTTCCCCGGAATGGCTTGAGGTAAGACGTAATAACGATGCAGTAGAGGTTTTGCAATTTTATTTAGTCGGTGAGTTGAGATTAAATCTAACTGTATTTCAATGAAGTGAGAATCAGGCAAAAACAAAGGCTTCTCACTAGTGTTCTAAAAGGCCAACAGGCTATGTACAACAAGAATTTTGTCAGTGTTTAATTGGGCATGAATCTACTGCACTCCTTCATGTGGATAGCTTTAGCCTATAAAGTTGCTTCCTCCCTTCCATTGTGCTTTACTGAATGATAGCGCTAGAGTTTCTATCTTGATCCTCTACAAAACCATCTTACTCATCATCATGACGAGAAACTTAAGTTAATGCTGCTGTCAGAAAGGTAAGACTTAATAAGAAGAGCTGCTGGCTACAAGGAATAAATATAACATATTTCATCTGACTTACCAGACTGCTTGTAATTCATTGGCATTAGCAGTGATAACTGTCAGAAATTTGAATAAGTCTCTCAGTCTTCAGTTCGCCCCACATTGATGATGCATTGGGCCACAAGTTGACTCCACTCTGTCCTACCAGCTGCTACTTCTCTAGCTTCCTCCCAGGTGATATTCAGGCCACAGATGTCTCTTGTTACTACTCCTTTCTAGTTCTGTTGAGGTCTGCCTAGTCTACTCATGTATCCAGCTAGTTCTTCGTTGAGGGATTGTATAGGAATCCTGCTAGTGACCATGTGGTTAACATGACCAAACCAACATTGTCTTCTTTCCATAATGATATTTTCAAGTTTCGATTTTTGTGTACTTTCTCTAACACTCTCATTTTTACTTTGTCTTTCCACAATATTCCCAAGATGCATCTTAACCTTTTATGATGAGCAGCCTCAAGTTTTCTCACAGCTGATGCTGTGATTGGCCATAGCTCAGTGCCATATAAGAGTGTAGACAGCGCCAGTGCTTGGTATAGCTTCACTTTTGTGGACAGTGCAATTTTTTTTTATATCCAGATTTTGGATAACCTAGTGAATGCTGCACTTGCTTTTCCAAGTCTAACCAGAACGTCCTTTCCAGTTACCTGTATGAGAGTTGAAACTGCCCAGGTAGCAGAAGTTAACTTCTCTGTCATGTCTATTATTGATCCTGCAGCTATGTCTTTGTTGTCATTTCATGCTTCGCTGACCAACACTTTGCATTTGGCATGAGTCATTTTGAGGCCTACTTTCCCACCCTGTTTCTCCACTGATGTGGTCATTGTCTGCATTCCACTCCATGCTGTATCAATAAGAGCTATGTCATCAGCAAAGTCCAAGTCACATAGCTTGCTGTCATCGATCCATTCATAGGACTGCAGCATCCACTCCCTTTAAAGTACAACACAGTACAGTATCAGTGATCCATATCCCTACTGTGGGAGTAGAACCCACAGCCTTCTGCATCAAAAGCAAGTATAATACCTGTTGTATTACTAACAATAACTTCTCTTCCCCGGCAGCTCTCAGCTCCTTGTAAAATCCACTTGACACTCAACTAAATCTCTCAACTTCATAGCACAATCTCTGGAAAAAGCCAAAATTTATTTGGATGGGGGGGCAAAGGCCCAAAACCAGGGACATATTTTTAATATTGCTTGTATAATCTTAGAAAGTTGCTAAAATAAAGTGTTTTGTGTTACCATATGTTTCCTGAAAGATAGGAAGACCGAAACTTAAAGGGGTATCATTATTTAGTGAATTCAGTTTTTACTGATTTGCCAGAAAACCACAAATTTTAAGAGGAACAGACCAAAAGTATGAGCCAAATATTCTGTGAAAATCTGGACAGTGGAGAGGTATGGACTCAACTCCTTGAACCACAGGTGGTGGTATGGGTAAAGAATTCAGGCTCTTGTTTGAGCCTGAGTATTACTAACCATCAGGTATATCTAACTGGGGCATTTTACACACTCACACACACACACACACACACACACACACACACACACACACACACACACACACACACACACATACACACACACACACACACACACACACACACACACACACACACCACATGGAAGCAGCATAACTCTTGCAAATAAAAGAACAAAACTCTCCTTACCAGCATGACTCTGGCTCTGGCAGCACCATTAGAACAGTGACAGCGTCATGTAACACAGAGCAATAAGAGAACAATAACAGCTAGTTTAGTTAGTTTAACTTCCACGTGCAAATCCACATTAGTGTGAAATCTCCATTATTTTTTTCTGACAGGTCTTGCAGCTGCAAAAGTGGGGAGGCACCCCCTCCCCCTGGATCTATGGTTCCACCACCAATGGTTCTCTATTATGTCTATTACTGATCGTGCAGCTGTTATGTCTTTGTTGTTATTTCATGCTGACCAACACTTTGCATTTGTCAGGATTCATTTTGAGGCCTACTTTCCCATCCTGTTTCTCCACTGATGTGGTCATTGTCTGCATTCCACTCTATGCTGTTTCAATAAGAGCTATGTCATCAGCAAATTCCAAGTCACATAGCTTGTTGTCATCGATCCATTCCTGTCCCACTGTTTCCATGTAATGCTTTCTTCATGACCGAATCAATAACTATTGCGACTAATAAGGAAGACTGTATACATCCCTGTCATACACCAGTGACCACTGCAAACCAGTCACTGTACTCATTATTCACTCGAACTGTGCACTTGCTGTCTTGATACAGACTCTTAAAAGTATAATGAACTTCGGAGGAATCCCGTATTCTGCCAAGATGTGCCATGTGATGGTCTATGTATACAGTCAAAGGCTTTTTTGAAGTCCACAAGGTTGACAATGACTGATTTCTTCCATGCTGTTGCTTTTTCTATAATTTGTCTGAGTGCAAATATCTGGACAGTGCAGGACTGACCCGATCAAAATTCAGTCACCTTTCAGTCTATTTAGTAATACTCTGGTGAAAACTTTGCCTGGGACTGACAACAATGTGATTCCACGCCAATTCATGCAGTCTCTAAGATCTCCCCTTTTTGGTAAAGGGATGATGATGCAAGTTTTCCACTCACTGGGTACCTTTTCTTGAGTCCAAATGTTGTTCAAGAGACATGTCTGATTGTATCTGGTCTGTTCCAGGAACTTTTCCATTCTTTAGTTTGGCTATGGATTCCTTTACTTCAATCTCACTAAAGTCTGCCAACTATAGTGTCTTAGCTTTTTATACTAATACTACTAGATAATGTTGTTTACTACTATCGGCAGCAAATACTTTGATAAGTAGCTTACAGTGAATATAAGAACAGGAATAATCAAGACTTTAATGCCCACTAACACAAATGTGCTATGGGCAGGCTAAGTGCAGTGATTCACTTACTAATATATGTAATATAATATACTTTGTAGTTTGTAATTGTGGTATTTTTATGTAGAAGACCATCTTTAAATATTTTTTTCTGGGTTATTCCAGTCTCCTGGTCTGCAAATATTAAATAGATAAAATCCAAACTAAAAATGTTATCTTCTAATGTCAGTAAGTACAGTCAACATATACTTCATTTCTCTGGACTCTTAAGAGCCTCATCACAATGAAATTGCAGAACGCTGGGATATCTAACAGATGATTATACATATTTGTTTTAAATTATCTCTTCAAATTAGGTTGCATTGCATGAGCAGGGTGGATTTTCTGAAAGTAGCAGCGATCTCTTGGTTGCATTCTGCACAGGCTGGAAGAATGACATCTTTTTCATGATTTACGAGCATGTTCACAATACAAAAAACATAACTTGGAGAGTTTAGAAAAAATGCCTTTTGGGATTTTTTTATGCAAAATAATGGCACTCAAACTAGTTTCATTTACACTAAACCCTAGAAGCAAACTGCTATCGTTGTAATGTTATTTTGAACACTGAGCTAGAACATATGCAAAGAGACTCCTTCCATCTGCTGAAAAACATAATTAATGTCTGAGGGTACAACACTTAATACTGAACTATTTGAGAGCTTTTACGCTTTATGGACTACAGCAATCACTTCCTAGTACTTCATCTAAATTATGAAAAATAGTAGTTTAGTAGTTTAATGTTTTTGTGCAGTGGCAATATGCTTTGGTCTCTTTAGAACAATTGATGTGAGAGTGTTTACAATTGCATCGCTGCAAGCATTTGTGAAATCTGAAACACACACACACACACACACACACACACACACACACACACACGCATGCACGCACGCACATTAATATGCAACTTGAATGAAAATGGAAGGTGACGGTGATATCATATTAAACATACATGGCTCACTAATTTAGATAGCCAGGGTGTAGATTTTTTTAATTCTCAAAGTAATTTTGCTTACATTATAATATTGGCCAATAATACATGTCCAGCATTGCAAATAAAGAAAGAAATGACTGAAGCATTCAAATCAAACTTGTTATGTGCATTATAAAGGAGTATACAAATTGGAAAGCATTTGAATAAAAAGCCATGCCAACACCTTCAAAAGACAATCACACTGAGTAATAAAAAAGTGATATTTTTTATTCAGCCATAATGCAAACAATATTGCTTGCTTAAAAAATTATGAACTGCTATGTTCTGTCCCATCAGGTTTTCTAATTTCTAGTTAAATAATACCAGGAATTAGAAATGCATCATTTATACAACATGTTGATTTAGCTTGATCAACTAAGCAATATCCTCTACATTTCAGTAATGGTGGTTCACAGACATATTTATTATGACTAAAGTATAGCCATTTTAGCAATATGGATTAAAAATAAAAAAATGACATTTCAACAAATTTTATTGCAGAACGCGTGTGTGTGTGTGTGTGTGTGTGTGTGTGTGTGTGTGTGTGTGTGTGAGAAAATTTCTGCTATAGCAGTATAACAATGAATGCAGATTCTGCCTCACTTGTAAGTGTCAATTTTATAGTAGCAAGATCCAGTTAAACTGCTATACATTTGTTTCTTTCGGCTTTTCCCGGTTAGGGGTCACCACAGTGGAACTCCGGTCCACTAATGATTGGCAGTAGATTTTGACGTGCTGGCTTGCCAGGCCTAACGCACAACCTTCAACGAAGGAACGCCCATTCATGCATGTTGCCACACAGAAGATGCTGTGAGAATGGAATGGGCAACGTCTAACTGTGAGGCAACAACGCTACCGCAGCACCACCACCGCAGTTAAACTGCTATACATAACTTCTGTAAAAAATATCGGTACTGGCTTCATGAGGAATCATGTACAGAGAAGTGTTTGAGGTTAACATGTACTTAGCAGGAAGAAGCAAAAAAGACTACAGACTGTGACATGAGATTTTAAGGAGGTTGTTAATGTCACAAAACTTAATTAGCGAAGGAGATGAGCCTCTGTGTCCAGATACTGAAGTACAGTGCTACACAGGGAAATTTACCACAAGAACTCATGTGGGTTGAAATGAAATATTTATTCACAAAAAGACTTCTATATGAATGACACAGCCAACTAGAGGAGGCATCAATGTGCAAACTCAAAAAGCTATGTTATACCTGCATTATTATAAGAAATTCATTTACAATAGTAGGGAAAGACAAATGTAGAGGCAAAGCATATTGTATCTGCATAAGAAGGAAATGTGGCTTGAATTCATTTTTTTCTGTACTGGAGATACAATGTCTGTTGCACCAGTTATCTCTATTTTAAAAATACATACGAACACATGCTGATCGATGATTGATAGTAGACAGACAAGTAGGTAGCTAGATAGATAGATAGAGAGAGAGAGAGATAAATAGACATATAGGCAGACAGATATTCACTTCATTCTCCACTTCTTTTCTAGGCTGTGCGAATTCTATGTTCAGTCTACTGGGTTTCATTTGGTGCTCATGTTCCTGCCTTACCCCCACTGAGTGTTGGGATAGACTGTGGCTTACCTGTCTCTGAATTACATAAAGTAAGAAATGGAAAATAATGAATGAAAAAATAAATTTGTTAAATAAACCATGACTCTTTGCATGATTGAAGCGTATCTTCTTTTAGGACTAGCATGCAGTACAGTGCAAACAAATATTTCTGACCTGCCCTAACAGAACTGTATGATTAAACAAAAAACAGGCAAACAATGACATTTTAAATGTTAGATCTACAAACACAAATAGTTAAAGAAAATCAGAAGGAGGCAAGATTAACCTGGAAATGTAAACTGTGTTTACTTTTTCAGAGATCTTGTGTATTCTTTCTTGTTATTTTATTTCATTCTCTGTTCTAAACATAATCTGCTCCATTTAAAAATAGCTCCCAGAGACATAGAAAAATTACCATTTTTAGCAATAGCATAATTAATGGCTTATTTGTGCATGCATTCTGATGTTTTTAGGCCAGTAGTAATTGCATTCCACCATTATCATTTTGCAATCATTGATGTGAAACAACACCTTAGTAATGGGCATGTACCTTTTTCTCTCAAACTCTTCTTGGTCAGACTGGCTGCATTCATAGATAACGTGTTTAATGAGACTATGCAGGTGCAATGTTAAAATGTCTCTCTCACTCAGTCTGTAAATGCAAGTTTACTTCTGTTCTGTTTACAATGACCTTCCTCCCAGGATAGTAAGAGATTATCTGCCATTTGTTATCACTTGATGCCCTTGGTGAGAGTTGTTTTGACAGTTCGGACCACATACATGGCTGAGCAATGCTGATAGTAGGGACTCACTCCTTGATTTTTGGTTGCAAATGTTTAAAGTCACAAAAGCTCAAGAATGGGATAGGATTAAGGGAAAGTCTTCATATTACAAGAACTATTTGATTAGAAAGAATGCAATTAAATGAAATGTTGCATTTGTAATCAGTATGAAGAATGTGTATGAATGTTTATGTGTGTGTGTGTGTGTGTGTGTGTGTGAGTGTGTGTGTGTGTGTGTGTGTGTGTGTGTGTGTGTGTGTGTGTGTGTGTGTGTGTGTTTGAGTGTATTGCAGAGATGAAGAGCAGAAAAACACCAGTGTTTGTAATGCTTTGTGAAATGACACTGACAGTGGGAAGGGACGAAGGAGGGCTGAGAGCCATCTGTAATGGTGCTTGAACTTCTGCGGTGAAAAGAGTGACACAGGAATGCATCTGAGAGTTAGATGTTTTATCAGTAAAGTATTTATGAGTAACAGAATGTAAAATGTTGCCTTTTTATCTGACTTCTTCACAGAAACAGTATTTATTTATTTGACATTTGTTAACTGTGAAAATCCGTCCGAACTACAACCCTTTTTTAGTGGAGGCTCGGGAAGAAAACCTCCACAACAGTACACAATAATCTTACAAAAGAGTAAACAATCAACAGTTTGTATCAGCATTGCTTGGAGTCTCCCTAAGACATACTAGCATGCAATTTATTCCTTAATGCTTTGTACTAATTCTATAAGATCAGAATGCAGTGTAGAGAATGCAGTGAATAATTAACAGGCATCTGTTATTCTACTCCTCATTGTTACAAAGATGATGGTGACAGGAGACATTTTCATCTTTAAAGGCCTGCATATTACAATCACAGACCATTATTAGAATGCTTGTGGACTTCATCAGCTCCCATTTTGTTTTACTTATGATGCAAATAGAATAAATGCATATAGCCTTCACTTACAGACTACAGGTCTGTATACAGTATAATTTTAAATTAAATCATGTTAAACTATGCGAATAATGGGCAGCATTTCTCATTCCTTTTTTTCCAATACTCACTTTAGTTATGGTGATATGGAAAGCATGGAAACAGTACTTCATCTCAGGATGCTCAGACGCACGCACACACACACACACACACACACACACACACACACACACACACACACACACACACACACACACACACACACACACACACATGCGTGCACACACACACACACACACACACACACACACACACACACACACACACACACACACACACACACACACACACACACACACACACACACACAAACACACAGCTAAAGAAGTCTTTTGGCTTTGGAATTCCTGTTTAATCAGCTTGACATAGAAGGAGCATTTCCTGCTTTCCTAATAAACTGAGACCAACAGACAGAATTTCCAAAATGACTCTTTTACAGAAAACACTATGGCTTATTTATTGATGTACCCTTCTTTACCTGTTTACCTCTATCTTTCATCTATCCATTTATATTATATCTCCTTATCTAAACCCATTGCTCAGTCACCCTTTATATAGTCTTGTCATCTTTCCAACCTTTTCATTCTTGCTATTTAGCAAGGCTTCCTGACTGACTGGATATGTTTGATTTTCATATTACAACCTTATCTGCATTTTCTGTTAACATTGGCGACCAAGAAGAGGAGGAGGAGTGTGATGTCAGCACCAAGGATCAAATAGTGGAAACTGAAAAAGGGCAAATGTGAGGTGCAGTTCAGGGAAGGGTTAAGACAGGCACTGGGTGGCAGTGAAGAGTTACCAAATAGGTGGGTAACTAAGCAGAGCTATTAAGGGTGATGTCTAGAAAGGTGCTTGGTGTGACATCTGGAAAGAGAAAGGAGGACAAGGAGACCTGGTGATGGAATGAGGAAGTCCAGGAGAGTATACAGAGAAATAGGTTGGAGAAGAAGAAGTGGGAATATCAGACAGATGAAGAAACTAGACAGGAGTATAAGGCATGGCAAAGAGAGAGGTGGCAAAGGCTAAGGATAAGGCATATGAAGAGTTGTATGAAAGGATAGACACTAAGGAGGGAGAAAAGGACCTGTACTGATTGGCTAGACAGAGGGACCGAGCTAGGAAAGATGTGCAACAGGTAAGAGTGATAAAGAATAATGAGGGAAACATACTCACAAGTGAGGAGAGTGTGTTGAGCAGCTGTAAAGAGTACTTTGAGGGGCTGATGAATGAAGAGAATGAGAGGGAGAGAAGTTTGGATGATGTGTGGATAGTGAATCATGAAATGCAGTGGATTAGCAAGGAGGAAGTAAGGATAGCTATGAAGAGGATGAAAAATGGAAAGGCTGTTGGTCCAGATGATATACCTGTGGAAGCATGGAGGTGTTTAGGTGAAATGGCAGTGGAGTTTTTAACTAGATTGTTTAATGAAATCTTGGAAAGTGAGAGGATGCCTGAGGAATGGAGGAAAAGGTTTTGGTACCGATTTTGTAAGAATAAGGGTGATGTGCAGAGCTGTAGTAACTATACAGGGATTAAATTGATCAGTCACAGCATGAAGTTATGGGAAAGAGTAGTGGAAGCTAGGTTAAGAAGGGAGGTGATGATTAGTGATTAGAAGCATGGTTTCATGCCAGGAAAGAGCACTACAGATGCAATGTTTGCTCTGAGAGTGTTGATGGAGAAGTACAGAGAAGGTCAGAAGGAGTTGCATTGTGTCTTTGTGGACTTAGAAAAAGTATATGACAGGGTGCCTAGAGAGGAGTTGCGGTATTGTATGAGGAAATCAAGAGTGTCAGAGAAGTATGTAAGAGTGGTACAGGATATGTACGACGGTAGTGTGACAGCGGTGAGGTCTGCGGTGGGAGTGACGGATGCATTTAAGGTGGAGGTGGGATTACATCAAGGATCAGCTCTGAGCCCTTTCTTATTTGCAATGGTGGTGGACAGGTTGACAGACGAGATCAGACAGGAGTCCCCGTGGACTATAATGTTTGCAGATGACATTGTGATCTGTAGTGAGAGTAGGGAACAGGTGGAGGAGACCCTGGAGAGATGGAGATATGCTCTTGAGAGAAGAGGAATGAAGGTCAGCAGGACTAAGACAGAATATATGTGTGTGAATGAGAGGGAGGATAGAGGAATGGTGAGGATGCAGGGAATAGAGGTGGTGAAGGCGGATGAGTTTAAATACTTGAGATCAACAGTTCAGAGTAATGGTAAGTGTGGAAGAGAGGTGAAGAAGAGAGTACATGCAGGATGGAGTGGGTGGATAAGAGTGTCAGGAGTGATTTGTGACAGACAAGTATCAGTAAGAGTGAAAGGGAAAGTCTACAAGAGGGTAGTGAGACCACTTATGTCATATTTGTTGGAGACAGTGGCATTGACAAAAATGTAGGAGTCAGAGCTGGAAGTGGCAGAGTTGAAGATGTTAAGATTTGCACTAGGTGTGACGAGGATGGACAGGATTAGGAATAAGTATATTAGATGGGTCAGCCCAGGTTGGAAGGTTTGGAGACAAAGCCAGAGAGGCAAGATTACATTGGTTTGGACATGTGCTGAGGAGGGATGCAGAGTATATTGGGAAAAAGATGCTAAGGATGAAGCTGCCAGGTAACAGGAAAAGAGGAAGGCCTAAGATAAGGTTTATGGATGTGGTGAGAGAGGACCTGCAGGTGGTTGGTGTGACAGAGCAAGATGCAAAGGACAGGAAAAAATGGAAACAGATGATCCTCTGTGGCGACCCCTAACAGGAACAGCCAAAAGAAAAAGAAGATCTACATTTCCTGTTAATATTATCACATTCCATTAGTGCTGCTATATTGATTTTTTTCATTCACATGTCCATTTCTCAAGCATGCATGACATTGACTTACAGTGTTTAATCTCATACTATTTACATTTCTTTCCATTATATTATTGTTAGAATTTTCTCCAGTGGACTCCAGTGGAAACAGACCTTGCCACCCCATGTATTCTCTTACCACTCTGCACACATGCTCTGATCTTTGCACAGTCCTGCTATTCCCATATGAATGGACATTACATCCTGAAAGGGTTGTACATGAAGTGAGGAGAACAATGTGCACATTCTCCCATTTGGGCTCACTCATGTAATGGAGATAATATTTGCTTTCTCCAAATTCAATCTGATTAAAATTTAAATTTAATTTTTGTTTAGTTTTCAAATGGTACCACTTTCTAAATTCAGTTTTGTATGTATCTTTACTGTTACTTCTTTTTATATATTATATGGGAGTTTTATATTTGTATTTTTCTTGCATATGTCTTTGGAGCTTTTCTCCCTGGGCCTCTACTGAAAATGGACATGTATCCAGCTAGACTAGCCCAGACAACAAATGTAAAATAAAATAAAAATAAATAAATAAAAAAATAAAGATTAGGTAAGTACCCTTTTTTTGATAAAGGCAATGAGAGAATAATTTCTAAGTACATATATGCATATTGGCATCGTTGCTGATATGTGGTTGTGATAAAATGTATTCTACTATTTGTGATTGAGTTTCATCTGTCACCCTTAGGGTATTGCTATGTATTTGTTTGTCATCTTTTTACTTTTAGAGCATATTTTTGTGCTTTTTTTTTTTTAATTTTATGTACATCAAGTTTGGATGATGGTTGAATGATTCTGAGGACTAGTTCTCTTATCCACATAAAATAGTTGAGAAATAAATTTAAATAAATCAAGCATCATGCCTAGGTGGGCTAAACAAGAAACACACAAAATAAATAAATAAGTACACTAACATCAGCAATTCAACAGCAATATATTTGTAAGTAGTAACTACTCTTCTGTATGTACCTCCAGAGGCTCTATGGGAACACCACCATATCCTACATTCCTAGTCTAAAAACACCAGGCCCCAGATTCTGCAAGCCTTGCACAGTATGCAGGATTAGTGCAGGAGCTCCAGCAGGCAATATGTCTGCCATGCGATCCAGGAATAACCAGGAATAGCCTGCAGGGGTATGCACGAGCGCTCCTGCACTAGTCCTGCATGGACTCAGCCCCTGTATGCAAATTATCCCATTTGCAGGAGAAATCCATGAGCTGGAAACTGGCCTTGCAGGACTAGTGTAATCTGCAGAAATGTACTCTGCCAGTAACGGAGTACACTTCTGCAAATTACAAAATGGAGCCATGACAGCTCCAAATAAAGGGTGGATATCATGTAGAAAGCATGCCAATGGCCAAGTATAAGGCCATTGGCATGGAAAACACTTGAAAAAAAAATCAACTTTTATTTTTTTTTACCCGATAAGAAAATAAACCTACAATAAGCATTCTAACTAAAATCACTATTCTGCCACTATACCCAATGGCAGGCAGAAGACAACATGGCCAGTGAATTGTGGTTGCTAAGGGGGGAGGCTCAGTGTGGGACATGTAACTATACATTAGCAGGCAATCCTATGCAAATGAGGGGAATGATAGTGAATCCCAGATTTCCCCTGCATGCTAGACAGCTCCCAACAGTGTAAGAGCAGGAATAGCTTGGTGCAAGCCTAGGAGTTAGCTGACATCATAGGGGTGTGTGTCAGGCATACTGTAAGTGGATGGATTTGCTCCTAGCTTAGCACAGCTAAGCAAGGGGATGTGTCTGAGGCTGCCTAGCAATCTTTACATTGCCTAAGCTGGTGTGCAGACCTCGCATGGGGTTTTAAAGGGAAAAAAAAAGTAAACCAGGAAATAACAGCTCTGTGCACATTTGAGCACTGTGTTTGCACGACGCGCCCCCGGGCTTAAACAGGACAGCAATGGGAAGGGAAAACAGCAGTAGGAAGGTAATCTAGGAGAACTAGCATAGCTGGCAGATAAAATCTATCAGAATCAGCCAACTACACAGGCAGCAGACCAGCCCAGCCCAGAACACTACTATAAACCATGCAAACACCTTTCCCTCTGGTTTTTCCCATACTCTACACCACCAGTAGATACAAGTGGGGAAGTTTTAACAAACAAAACAACAAAATGATAGGGGCTGCAATAGCTATCATACAACAACATGTGGAAGAGGCTGAGGGTGGTGAGGATGTGAATGCTGTTGACCAACCCACAGTGAGGAGACGGAGAAAAGTGTACAGACCCAGGGTAACCTACCAAGGGCTACATGAGCTGGAGATAGTAGAGTGCTATAGGGTGGACAAGGATCTCTAACAGTAAATTGTTGAGCTGCTGGCCAAGCCTGATGCACCAAACTATTTTTTATTTTTATTTATTTTACATTTGTTTACCGGGAAAGTCCAATTGGAACAAGGTCCATTTACAGTGGAGGCCCAGGGAGAAAAGCTCCATAACATAACAGTATAAATACAACAAATGACAACAAATTTCTGTACAGAGACATATATACAATCAGAGCTCCATGTCTTTATGACAACACATAATCCACGAATGACAGCAAATTTCTATACAGTGGCACATATACAATCAAGGAATTTTTGTACCTTAGTTTGATTTGAGCAAGCTTGGTATATAGATAGCAAAACTTTGAATTCTGTATTGGTAGTACAAAGCATAAAAATGAAGGAATGGAATCTGGAAAATAATGCTATTTGTGTGCTATGCCATAGCATGAGAAATAGTTTGTAGGATAGTAGTTCCTGATGGGGAGTATTTGAGTAGTACAGAATAGCTGAGATAAGCAGTGAGGAGATGAGATGTGGCAAGTTAGGAGGATAGCAGAAAAGATTTTATGTGATACAGGGACAGAGCTATGATTGCAATTGGTGTGACTTTAGTGATGTCTTGAAAAGTGAGATGGATGGTGCAGAGGAGATACTTTGGGGGAGGTTATTCCATTTCCTAGCAATGGTGTGGGAGAACAGACTTTTCCCTGCAGTGTTATTGGCTTTGGTTATGCATAGCAGGATTTTGTTGGATGAGCGTAGATGGCGATTTGCAGAATATTAGTTTAGAAGTTGGTTTAGGGCTGGGGTTTTCTGAGGGTTCCTTATTATGTTGAAGATGAGGACTAATTGATGATAGCTAATTAGCTGAGGGAGTTCTAGCCACTGTAGTTGCTTCAGGGCAAGATAGTGATGACTTCTAAAAGTGGAGTTGTTAGCGAATTTTGTAATTTTATTGTAACATGACTCTAGTTTGTTTAGGTCTGTTTTCCTGATATGAATTAGGATTTTTGATGCATACATTAGGGTAGACAAGAGGTGGGTTTGGGCTAAGGAGATTCTAGCTTGGTCCGATAGGAACTGTTTGTGTTTGTATAGGATTCCTAGTTTCTTATGTACCTTTCTGATGATTTGTGAGATATGGACATTAAAGGTTAGATTGTTATCTATTTCAACCCCGAGCAGCTTAGTGTGAGGGGAGGAGGAGATTGTGGTCCCATTTTTGGAGGTGATAATGAAGGTAGGAGGTATGGATTTGGATTTATTGGGGGAAAAAAGGAGTAATTTGGTCTTGCTGGGGTTTAGAATGAGTTGGATATTGGTAATCCATTGTTCCACAGAGCAGAAGGATTCTTGGGTGAGCTTTTGAAGAGTGATTATGGATGGGGCTGAGCAGATTAGGGTGGAGTCATCTGCCTACTGTATAAGTGATGCATGCAGGGTGGAAGTATGCAGTTTCTTAGTGAAAATGATGAATAGTAGAGGACCCAGTATTGATCATTGTGGGACGTCTATAGCAGTTGGTAATAGAGGAGGTAGTGTACTTTGCCATTTAACTGATTGTTTTCTGTCAGAGAGATAGCTTCTAAACCATGAAGTAGTAGAGGGGTGAAGGATAAGGTTGACAGAGTGTCTAAGTGTAGGTTATGGGAGACCATATCAAATGCTTTTGATAGATCTAGGAATATAGCTGAGACAAATTTGTTGTCATTTCTTAGATGATTGATCTGATTGGTAAAGGAGAGTAGAGCAGTGCTTGTGCTGTCATTTGGGCGGAAACCATGCTGTGTGGGGGAAGAGGAGGTTATGTGAGGATAAGAAGTGCATTACCTGGGTGTGAAAGCATTTCTCCAGAAGCTTGGAAAAGGAGGACAAGATAGCAATTGGATGGTAGTTTGATAGTTCACAGGAGTTTCTACCTTTGTGAAACTAACAGAGGGGAACCCATCCCAGTGGATACCAAGGTATGTGTAAGCCTAAGAATACTAAGAATAATAGCTACAGGTACCTTCCAAAAGCCCAACTGGAAATATTAAGGAGATCTCACAGGCATCAGCATCCAGGGTACTCCACCAGTTCTTGGATGCCATGTCAGCACATGCCGGTGAGCACGTATATTTCCCCAACACCCGTGAGGCATTGGCCAGCAGTATGCAACTGATCCACCAAATAGCAGAATACCCTGAGGTAGTGGGTGCAATAGACTGCATGCACATATGTATCAAAGCACCACCCGGTGAGTGGGGTAGAGTCTACATCAACTGCAAGGGCTTCCCCTCCATCAACTGCCAGGTTGTGTGCGATGTCCAGGGCATAAAATGAATGCATGTGTTGGCTGCCTTGGAAAGTATTGCGATTCCCACATCAGGCAGCTGATGCAGCTGTACCAGAGATTTGCCATTGGGGATATCCCTTATGGTCACCTGGTGAGGGATGCTGGTTATGCATTGGAGCCGTGGCTGATGTCACCCATCAGAAATCCACACCCAAATAAGAACTCCATAATGAGGCACACGCACAGATCATAATTATAATAGAGTGTGTGTTTCGGATGCTCAAGTCACGGTTCCGGTGCCTGGACACATCCAGTGGAGCCTTGCAGTACTCACCAGCTACATGTACCCATATTGTCATCGTATGTGCCATGCTACACAATATGATCCTGCGGAAACAGCTGCAACAGGAACAGCACGGGGAGGGTCACACAGCCCCCCATCATTGCCAAGGCCTGCACAGGCACAGAGTGACTCGGAGGAGGAACAATCTGAGTCTGCCCCAGTAGGCAGAAGGAGGTTTGCCCAGTATGCCCTGGCCTTGGCAAAGAGGCAATGCATAGCACATACACTGACACAGGAAGGACCCAGGGAATAACACCTCTCTCTGCCTCGCACATACAGTAAAAAGGATGCCAAACATGACACTGCCTGTGCTCAACCATGTCTAGAGAATGTACTATGTGCATCCGACATAGGCAGTCCTGCAGCACCACCCTCAATATTGGGACACCCACAAGGTAAGTCACTCAACCTACCAATTGCCAAATGGAGTAGAATGTGTTGTTACCTGTATCTATGGTATGGATGTGAGCATGCAAGGGAATCGGGTGGGTGAATGTGATGCCAGCAGATAGTAGAAACCTACAGTGGCACCATGAGATCTGTAACAAATACTGGTGGCACCATAGTAGCCAGTACTGCCCAGGGCTACAAAACTCACTACAGGAAATGTGCTAGGCCACATGTGTGTCCATGTGACTCACACATGCCAGTCCAGGAGGTTCACATACCCAGCAACAGTCTCAGCCTGCAGGACAGGTGAAGACAAATACAAACAGGGGCTGTGCTATGGCCTCTGAATGATGCCTATGGGTAACCTCCTCCCAGGCCTAAACAGACAGACTACAGCAGGTCAGGCAGTGGAATGTTAGTTCTGTAGGGTAGGAAGTCAGACACTAATATGTAGGTCAACCAAAGCTAAGACCTGTAGTACACTGATATGTCTCTAGTCAGCATGATAGGTTAGAATACAGAATGAAATGGAGTACCTGACATACCAGTACAGTCATAGCAAATGTGTACAAGTGCCAGGTGTGCTCCCCATCCAATGTAGATATGTAGAAACAGTCAGGTGTGTCCCCAATCCTGTGTAGAGATGTATAGACAGTCAGGTGTGTCTCTCCCCAATCCTGTGTAGAAATGCAGAAACAGTCAGGTGTGTTCTCCCACAATCCTATGTAGAAATGTAGCAACAGTCAGGTGTGCCCCCCTCCCACATTCCTGTGTAGAAATGTAGAAACAGTCAGGTGTCTCCCCCAACAATCCTATGTAGAAATGTAGTAACAGTCAGGTGTGCCCCCCCACTCCTATGTAGACATGTAGAAACAGTCAGGTGTGCCCTTTCCTCAATCCAGCATAGAAATGTAGTAAGAGTCAGGTGTGCCCCCCAGTCATGTGTAGAAATGTAGAAACAGTCAGGTGTGTCTGCTCACAATCCTATGTAGAAATGTAGTAACAGTAAGTTGCGCCCCCACTCCTATTTAGACATTTAGAAACAGTTAGGTGTGCCCCTTCCCCCAATCCAGTGTACAAATGTAGTAACAGTCAGGTGTGCCCCCCAATCCCGTGTAAATATGTAGAAACAGTCAGGTGTGTCCCCCCACAATCCAATGTAGAAATGTAGTAACGGTCAGGTGTGCCCCCCCCCCACACCTATGTAGGCATGTAGAAACAGTCAGGTGTGCCCCTTCCCCCAATCCAGCATAGAAATGTAGTAACAGTCATGTGTTCCCCCCCAATCCTGTGTAGAAATGTAGAAACAGTCAGGTGGGTCCCCCCACAATCATATGTAGAAATGTAGTAACAGTCAGGTGTGCCCCTCACTCCTATGTAGACATGTAGAAACAGTCAGGCGTGCTCCTTCCCCTAATCTAGCGTACAAATGTAGTAACAGTCAGGTGTGCTACCCCAATCCTGTGTAGAAATGTACAAACAGTCAAGTGTGTTCCCCCACAATCCTATGTAGAAATGTAGTAACAGTCAGGTGTGCCCTCCACTCCTATGTAGACACGTAGAAACAATTAGGTGTGCCCCTCCCCCAATCCTGCGTAGACATGTAGTAACATTCAGGTGTGCCCCCCTCCCCCAATCCTGTGTAGGAATGTACACACAGTCAGGTGTGCTCCCCAAAATCCAACCTAGACATGTAGTAATAGTCAGGTGTGCCCCCCCAAACCTATTTAGAAATGTAGTAATGGTCTGGTGTGCCCCCCCAATGTGATGTACAGAAGTCGTTACAGTCATGTGTGCCTCCCACAACCCTATGTAGAAATGTAGTAACATGTATGTGTAGGTATAATACCAGTGGCGCTCAGATGCCAAGACGTGGCCAAGGTAGCAAGATAGGTTGTAGCATTTGCACAATATGTAGGTCTGTGTGTGTTAGGTTGGTGTGTGTTTCATATTGTGTGAGAGTGGTCAGCATGTATGCATGTTGAGGTAAGACGTGGTGGCTATTGCGCACTACTGCTGATGACAGGGACAAGCCCTCAGAACTGCAGTGCCAAAGACAATTCCCACCAGTATAACACATGCTAGCAGTAAGCCATTGCAAATGTATGGTGGTAATATGTTTCACCATCTGAAAGACTGGCATGGCATGGCTGTTGGGCTAGATATACAAGCAGTACACAGGGGAAAGTACCCTAGACATACAGTATATATTGTGTCATTGTGAAATGGAGACACCCTTGGAATTGTACATACAGGTATGCATCACATTAACTGGTCCTGTAGTAGGGGATACCAGTGATGTCTGCCCAAACATTTGCAGATCACAAAGGAGGTAGGAATGATGTATTGAGAAGCAGCTGATGTACCTGCACATGCCAGCATAACTGCAATTCCCCATGCATATCTGTGTGTCAGATGCAAGCAGAGTCCGTAGCACACATGCACCCAGCTAATGCAAACACCACCCACAGGTACCTCTCTGGTCATATTCCTGCTGTGGGGAATGGGTACAATATGAACCCACCTGTATATGGCAATAGCGGAAGAATGCAGCATGCAGTGAGGTGTCCCATGCAGGTGTGTCCCTAGCTGTAGGTAGCACCCTGCCAGCATCCACACCACCTGATGAAGACTGATAGAAGGTATTGGCATGAAGACCTGTCACACCTACCCTGTCACCCCAGGGGAATATACTGTATGGTGGTCTGAGACTGTAGGACTGACAGAATGCAACGGTCTGCCACATCTGTCCCACAGCAACACCTAATGGCCCACAGGCCCCTGCCAAAGGCCTGTGTGTCACACATACTGCCAATGCATGCCATGTCATGGACACCCAAATAACAACATAACACACTCCACATAAGCCATATGCAAGGCCATGTGGACAAATCATAGTAACATGTCCACCATGTCCCACTGCATGAACTGTGGAACAACAGTAACACACGCCTGTTGTGGGATGATACTCTTAGGAAAGGTATCAGAGAATGTATGCATAATGTATGGAAGAGGTTAGAATAATGGGGGGTGGGAGCATAGGCAGCATGGAGTGTGCAGGGTCTGACACCAAGCTGTGTGCACACTATCCCTGGCTGTAAACACATAAATGGGTGGCTACACACCTGCCCATACACCATAATAAGGGTAATGTCCTGACCCATGGCCCCTGCCTCTGGGTAACCTGTATGAATCTGTACAGCTGTGAGGCATTGCCACAGCAAGATAAGGCCATATTGTCATGTCGATGGATGTACAAGTATGGGATCCTCTGCCAGCACTGTACCAAGGTGCTGAACCAGATACATAGACCCAGCAGCAAGTGTCTGCAGCTCCCCCTCCAGAATGGCATAACTTACCATGAATATGTAGGTGTCTGCCCAAAATACCAGACACAGCTGCAGTCACCCTTGTCCCCCAAGACATTACTGTGAGCAAGAATGTCCACCTGACAGTACATGAGGACAGAAAACATCACAGTATATAACAGTACACATCAAAACACCTCACAGCAAAAGTTAAGAAGAAAACACACAGACTGCCAGCACTTCACCAGTATCTCACTTTCTTTATTCCAGCGATCTGGTACCTTGGTAATTCGCCTTCAAGGATCACAGTTAATTGAATGCAAGCATAATACTTATATACTCATTAAGACAATTAATATCTTAATTGACTAATTAAACAATAAAAACATCAGCTTTCAAAAATGTTTTAAATATATTAAAGTGACCATGAATTTAGAATAAATAAATATATATATGTATATATATATATTTAAGTATACAAGTATAAATAATTCATTAACTACCTAATTTCTGATTCATACCATTAGGCTTTAGAGTATGAAACTTAAAAATCATTCTAGTTTCAAGCTCCAATAATTTCACTACAATGTCATCCCCTCTTTGAAGGAAGGGCTTTCCCAATATACTAAATATTAAACTGCTAGAAGAACCACTATGTTTCTCTTGGAAATGTTTAGCAATGGGACTAATCAAGTTTTGATTTCTAATGTCTTTTAAACGCTCCAAAATACGGACTCTTACCATGCGTTTCGTTTGTCCTATGTACCACATATTTTTACATGAATAACCCAATATATAAACCACATATGTAGATTTACAACTAAAATGATGTTTAGAAATAAAATTTATATCATTGATAACACTCAGGTTTCTGACCTTATCACAAATATTACAAGAACTGCAGGGAAAAGTACCTAATTTTAAAGCTGTAATATTGTCTTTCCTTTCAATTAAATTATTATTTAACAATTCCTTAAGATTTTTTCCTCTCTTATAGGAAAATGTGATATGTTTACGGTATAAATGACCAATAGACTCATCATCACTAAAAAGATACCAGTATTTTCTAACTAATGAAACCAGTTTCTCAGAAAAAGCAGAGAACTTGGTTACATAAAAAAGCTTTTCATCATCTTTATTATGTTCCGTGGTGAAAACTTCACGTCTTAATTCAAAATTTCCAACAGATGTACCAGTTCCATCTGCTTTTTTACCAAGTAATTTATCCCTGCATACTGATAGATGTATTTTATTATAACCCTTTTCACTTAACCTCAACACAACTTTGTTCAATTCATTAGTTTTTTCATTTTCATTACTGGTGTGGTCAAAAATTCTCTTAAATTCACCAAAAGGTAATGCCTTTAATAGATGATCAGGATGCATGCTGGTCGCATGCAAAAACATATTAACTGAAGTGGATTTCCTAAAGGGCCTAAACCCTATATGTTCCCCATCTTCAAATAATGTTAAATCTAAGAAATTAATCTGTTTTCTACTTAACTCATAAGAAAAAGAGAGATTATGTCCATTATTATTTAGGACCTCAAAAAATTCAAAAAAATCATTTATATCTCCCTTAAAAATAAAAATAAGATAATCTATAAAGCGCTTATATAATATTACATTATTCCTAAAAAAGGCAGTAGGATAAATAAATATTTTTTTCAAAAAAACCCATGTATATAATAACATATGAGGGTGCAAAGGCTGCCCCCATTGCTGTACCTTTCACCTGCAAAAAATAGTTGTTGTTAAAGAAAAAATAATTATGGGTCAAGCAAAACTCTAATAGACTCACCAGAAAGGTGGTTCTGGGCCCTTCATCTAACATATCAAAAATAGAATCCAGCCCCCATCTAATGTCTATGTTAGTATATAATGATTTAACATCTATAGTCACCCAATAATAGTCATGATGACATTCAATTTGAGCTATACTATTAATGAGATCCTGAGTATTAGAGATGTGAGCTAGTACCTTATGTAAATGAGCTTTTAGATAAAAATCTAAAAAGGTATTAACATTATCCAAAAAAGAACCTATCCCCGAAACTATAGGCCTGCCTGGTGGTTTTTGTAAGTTTTTGTGTACCTTGGGCAAAGCGTATAAAATGGGTATTGTGGGTTTTTTATATACAATTTACGAACATCTTTGTGTTCAAAAAAGCCCAAGCATTCACCTTTTTCTAATAAAAATAGTAGCTCATCATTAAACAACATGGTGGGTTCATTATCCAGCTTCTTATATTCTTCACCATTTTGAAGTATGCTGTCAACCATCTCACAACAGTCAGATTTGTTCATAACAACCCAATTGCCACCTTTATCAGCACATTTAAATATGTAATTAATCTTAAATTTTTTTAATTCCTTCAAAGCTTGCCATTCATTTTTGTTTAAATTATAACATATTTTTACTTTGCAAAACATTTTATATGCTGTTTCAATTTCTTTGAAAAGGACTTTAAAAAATACTGAGATGGCAGGCACATTAATGTTAGGTGTAAACTTGTTATTGTTCCTTAAATGTGGCACAACCAACTTACCATAACCAGTATTATAAATACTATTATGGTCCACTTGTTCATCATTTTCATCTAACTCATAAAAGTCTGACCCATCATATTCATACAAAGACAAATTCAATAAACTATCATCTAAATCAATAGTACTACAAAGAATATTTGAGTCAACATTTCCAGAGAATAACTCATCTTCTCTTTTAAAATGAACTTTTAACAATAGCTTTCTAATGAAAGCTTTGAATTCAAAATAAAAATCAGCAAGAGAAGGAAAAAAAGTTGGTATAAATGTATTACCTTTTAACAAGACACTTTTCATATCATAAGTAAGTTCTAAATTTGATAAATTTACACACATTAAAGTCTCTGCATCAGAAATTTCCGGGCTAAAACCCGGTTCACATACCAGTTCATTATTTAAAGCGATTACTTCCCTTCCTTCCATTCCTTCCCTTATTTGACCTACTCGTCTGAAAGGAATCTCCTGTATTCAATGGAACTGAGGCACCATCAAGAACCTCAGTTGTGTTTGCAGTCACTGATGTAGAGCTGGCAAAAGTCACATTTTTTGAAATATTCTTGTCCGTTGAAGACGCTGAAGATGCTGAAATACTTCGTTGTCTCTGACTTCCATTTCTAACCTTTGACCTGCTATGTGCAGGTTCTCGTTGCCATGAGAATAATACACCAGTCTCATAATCGTTTAAATCATGCACTAACTTGTTTCGCTTCCTCTGGATGATTTCACCTTCCAGTTTGCAAATTTTCTCATTAACTTTCGAGATTTGCATCCTATAACAGGACTCCCCCACCACCTCGTCCTGTAGATGCAAAATTTCTGATTTTAACTTTTCATGAGCTCTCGTGTTACATTTTATTAAAATGCGAAGCCAATTAATAGCGCATGATATAACAGTACACATGTCTGAATATCTCTGCTAACAGCAGTACCATGCAGTTAAAGCAGCACAGACACAATCACCTACAGTACACACTAACCCCTGCACAGTTTGTCCCCATATTGCCAAATGATTGATGGATACCCTGGAGAAACAGTTTGCTAACTGTATGTGTACAACACAAAGGTCTGCACTGGAATACAAACTACCTGGAATTGATCCACACATTCATTACAGAAGGGCATACCGGGCATGTTCACACACTTAAACAAATGAAGCCCATGTCTGCAAACAACAGTGGACCATACATATCTGGCATTTGCAGATGTTAGTGCATACACTCCTCAGTATGCACCAGTCATGCCTTGCACACACAGTGGATAGGAATACAGATACATATTTAAGGACAACACACTGTAATAAGTCAAAAGTAGATGTACATAAATGTGTGGAAGAGAGTGACTGTGACAAGGAGCCATCCATTATGACGCCTGTCCCACACAGCACACAGCCAAATGGATACAACCACATGGGGTGTAAATGTCCCTCACTGTAGACATTATCCACCAGTATCCATCAGCATTACAGTCTATGTGGTGCAAGTGCAACATGACTGTACAAGGAAGTAGTCATCTAGCAGCTGTATACATGTACCTGTGGAATATAACCTTGCATGTGCCTGCATGTGGTATGTAAACCTCCAGATGAATGGGTTATGGCCCATGCACACACACTGCCCACCCCATAGTCCTACTATGACAAGCCTGCTGAGGTCATCCATTTTGAAATACACCTCTGGGAAAGGTGTAGTCCAGTTATCTCAGAGGTGCATCCTATAACTGTGCACTGCTGTAGTGTGATAAACTAGTTATGTAGCAGTTCTAATCCCAGACATGGCAACTGTGTTTGCATGTGTGTGTCTCTATCTGTGCAGAGAGCAATGCTTTTTAGGGTAGTCACGCGCACTACAATTCAAATGCCCTACTTTGGCAAGGCTGCTGATATCATTCACTGTGAAATACACCTTTGGGAAAGGTGTAGCCCAGTAATATCTGTGGTGCGTCCCATAACAGAGTACTGCTGTAGTGTTATAAACTAGTTAGGTAGGAGTTCTAATCCCAGACATGGCACCTGTGTGTGTGTGTGTGTGTGTGTGTGTGTGTGTGTGTGTGTGTGTGTGTGTGTGTGTGTGTGTGTGTGTCTCTGTAGAGAGCAATGCTTTTTAGACTAGTCACACTCAGTACAATTCATATGCCCTACTTTGGCAAGGCCGCTGATTTCATTCACTGTGAAATACACCTTTTGGAAAGCTGTAGCCCAGTAATCTCCATGGTGCGTCCTATAGCTGCGTATTGCTGTAGTGTGATAAACTAGTTAGGTAGGAGTTTTAATCACAGATATAGCAACTGTGATTGTGAGTTTCTGTCTATGTAAAGAGCAATGCTTTTTAGGCTAGTCACACACACTACAATTCAAATGCCCTACTTTGGCAAAGCTGCTGATGTCATTCACTGTGAAATACTCCTTTGGGAAAGGTGTAGCCCAGTAATCTCTGTGACATGTTCCATAACTGCATACTGCTGTAGTGTGATAAAGTAGTTAGTTAGGTAGGAGTTCTACTCTCAGACATGGCAACTGTGTGTGTGTGTGTGTGTGTGTGTGTGTGTGTGTGTGTGTGTGTGTGTGTGTGTGTGTGTGTGTGTGTGTAGGAAGCAATGCATCTTAGGCTATTCACACTCACTACAATTCAAATGGCCTACTTTGGCAATCCTGCTGATATCATTCACTGTGAAATATGCCTTTGTTAAACGAGTACTCCAGTAATCCCCGTGGCACATCCTATAACAACATAATGCTGTAGTGTGATATGGAACTCTGGTAGGGGTTCTATTCCCACACATGGCAGTTGTGGATGTTTTTGTGTGCATTTCTATGTCTGTGTAGGGAGAAATGCATTTTAGACTAGTCACACTCACGACAATTCATATGCCCTACTTTGGCAATCCTGCTGATGTCATTCACTATGAAATACACCTTTGGGGAAAGAGTACTCCAGTAATCCCCATGGTGTGTCCTTCTGTGTAGGGAACAATGCATTCTAGGCTAGTCACACTCACTACAATTCAAACGCCATACTTTGGCAATCCTGCTGATGTCATTTAGTGTGAAATACACCTTTGGGATGGAGTACTCCAGTAATCTCCATGTCGCGTCCTATAACTGCGTAGTGCTGTAGTGTAATAAACTAGTTAGGCAGGAGTTCTAATCCCAGACATGAATTTTGTGTGTGTGTGTGTGTGTGTGTGTGTGTGTGTGTGTGTGTGTGTGTGTGTGTGTGTGTGTGTGTGTGTGTGTGTGTGTGTGTGTGTGTGTCTGCATCTGTGTTTGTCATTCATATCCTGTGTGGAGGTGGTTGTGAGTGTGTACCAACTGGGCTCAATGTGGAGCAGGAATTTTAAATTCCTTATATGGTGGCCCTAGTATATATCACAATGTCCACCATACAGGGATAACAGATGTGAAATAGCCAAAAGACTGGGGTGCAAGTCCATACCCCTACATGTGACATCAAGGCCATGTGAACAAAGTTAGCAACCCTTGTATTACCCAGAGAACAGTCTCATCCCATGTCTCCCACACACACACACACACACACACACACACACACACACACACACACACACACACACACACACACACACACACACACACACTTGTCTAGGCAACACCTGCTATGTTGGTAGTACTCTGCATATTGCCCACCGATAGTAACCATGGTGTGATTGCAGTGGGCTACAGAGGGCATGGCACCCTGTCCATCAGTCCAATAGGCACGTACATGCTAACAGTGCACCTTCCCTATATTCCCCACTGGACACCTGCAACACCTGTGGCGCCATCAAATGTGACCCACAAAGAACATACCATGGCTGAGAAACATGCCCTGTATGGACAGATGCTACTGACACCAGGGAATACCGGTATCATGCTATCAATGGAGGTGCAGGGTCAACCTGCTATCCATTAACAATTCTCGCCACATGAGGCCAGGACTGGTACATCTGATGATAACTATCTGTGTACACAACATGGGCCAGACACCCCAAGTACAGGTCCAGATGTCACTGTACATGCATGTGGGAGATGTGCACATCCCAGGCACTGTCTATGTCATGTACTAAGGAACACATACATGGCAAGCAATGCACAGCATTGGCAACACGCAATAGTTACCCAGGTGACTGGATGGTGAATACAATATCCACCTGTGTGGCAAATCCAGACACTACACCCCTGAGCCACAGTGCAGACTATTGTCATGTGGCCTAATACCAAGGTATACCCATCACCTAGTTTTGTGTAGCCATCTAGCACAGTCGACCACTACACACCCATGAAGCAATGCACCCATGCATGTCAGTACTGGCACCCGGTGTCTGTGTGTGTGTTGTATGATGCCTATGACCACATTCACACTCACTACAACCCCTATTGGTATACTGAAGTATGCTATCTGATGTCAGGCACCTTCACATACCCTTTGCCCATATAACCTCCGTATGACCCCTGTGGTGCATGTGATACCTGCACAGTACTGTGTTGTGGCAATCTCACTAGTGATGAGTTGTATTCCTGGCCCTGCCAAGTGTGTCAGTGTGTGTTTGTCCCTGTGAGAGTGTGGCTGTGTTGACACTGACACCTGTTCATGCGGACAGGCATGTTTACTACACCTACCATATAGCTACCATATCAATGTTGCAGATGTCACAGACCATCACATATACGTTTGGAGGGCTACTCAACAGGTAACCTATGTGGTGCATCCAATAACTGCATAGACATGTGATAGCACTGCATAGTCATCAGGGGTTTGATACCCTGTACTAGTAGATGTGTGACACAAACATGCTTAAATTTTTACTTATCCACTCCTCCCTGAGTAATCTTTGCCTCTGTCTGCCTCTGTCACTCCCTCTCTGGTGGATGTGAAGACTTATTCCTGCTTTGCTTAGGCAGCAGCATATGTATTTTAAGTGATGCTCATGATCAGCGATGGCCTCTGCATGAATTGCAGCCCTCTTCTAGCTGATTGCATGTGGAACAGCTGTGGTAACATTTTCATAGTCAATTGCATGGAAACACACTCCAATATCTAGGAACATCATGTTGATGTTGGGCCTTTTCATTTACTGTGAGCAGGAACTCGATCTGTTGTTTGGCAAACAGCATCACAGATGGATTGGGGATTTGCCTCTAACAACATGCAATGTGGAAACAGGCCAACACACAGAAGGGGGTGTGCCTGACCTTACTACAGACTGTAATTGCTGCTATACTGAATTTGGAGTAATGTTGGTTTAACAGGGTGTGTGTGGATATGGCTTTCTTGCATGTTTTAATACCTGCCATGTCAGTGTTATGTTTATGAGGAAATCCATTCTGTAGGGTCATCTGCAGAATGGGCAGTGTGTGGTGCCTTTTGTTTCACGTGTTACCCATAGAGCACCTATCAATGAACTGCAGAAGGTAGTGTGAGGATTGCAGTCTGTAGATGGTGACAGCCATGAGAGTTACTGACTTCATATCCCTCATAGGACAGATGTTGGAACAAACCCTGTTATGACAGTAAATGTATGTGGTTACCACAGCAACATGTCAATATTGGACAAGTGTTAGTGCCTCCAGCCACAACTCTGTAAACCTCTGTACATATGTCATGCATTAAGAGGTGTATATGTGCTGTACACCATATTTAGTGACATCATATCTGATACAAGCCAGTGAGATATCAGAATGCTACACATGTTATGTATAGTGCAGGTTATATGTGATGACATAACCTGACCATTCTGTGGTTGTGTGTACAGTACTGAGGTCTGTGTACTTATGGTGATTGTCAACAGTGTGTGTATTGATAATATGTACCTTGGTCTGTGTACAGACTGTGGTAGATGTCATTGTTCTTGGTCCTGTTCTATCTGATGTTACATGGTGCTCCACTGTATGTTACCCTGTTGGTTTACATGTTTGTAGGGTCAAACACACACATGTCCCATACCACAGACAGGCATCAGATCACACTGTGTAGTGGCCCAGTATATGTAGAGTTAGTGTGTGAGTGGTACATATGAGGATGGTGTTGAACAGATAGTCCATATACTGTAATATTACGCTAGCTTACCATATGTGGCTTTGGCTGTGTTCACATTGGTTCTGATTATGCACTTTCACACAGGTGTCTGTTGCTCTGTGCTGTGACATGCCTGTAGAGCCTGCTATATATGCAGGTACATGTGTATTCTCCAATAGGAAATGTAGGCCAGTGTTGAGTCAGTCTACCTGTAGCCTGCACAGTGCTTTGTTACATGCCTAGCAGCTAAGTGTACTTACCCAGTGAGATGTCATGTCCAGATACTTGCCAAATGTACTGCTGCTGGGCCACCATAACAGTCATGTATGTCAGACAAAGCAGTGGGATGCTGTACAGATATATGTCAATAACTAGAGGGTAGTATGTGGCTATGGCACCTCTGTACCAGTGGTTATTATGTGTCAGGAGAGACAGAGGTGTGTGAATGCATAACCTATGGGGCAAATGTATACCAGTAGTTACGTGTTATACCCATCTACATGGCTGTTAGCATCCACATTGTCAGGCTTGGTCCACATGTCTTGCACTAAGGGGTTCTGTGTATACCTCTGGACTGTCCAGAGTGTGTCAGACTGTCCACATATATTGGCCATATCTCTGCTGTAGTCCATAGGAGCATTACTGTGCTAGCAGTGGTACTGTACTATGATGTCCTTAGGATGTCTGTCTGCAGCCAATGGCACACATGTTGAAAGCAGATGTGACCTCCCACACACACCATGTCTGTGAAGACAATCCCTATTACAGTAGCAATAGTCTACAAATATACCTGTAATACATACCTGACATCCCCTTGCACTACGAAGTTGGGACTATAGGGGCTGAGGTAGGGCTCAACTCCATGCTCAGGATATATGGTGAACATATATGTATATATAATTATCCAGATATCTATATAGATATACACATATATACTTATCGACATACATAGATGGATATGTATATATATACATAGATATACATATAAACACTCAGATATATACTTATACAGAGCAATATATGTTTACACATATACAGATAGAGATACATATATTTTATTTTTTATTTATTTATTTTATTTTACATTTGTTTACCGGGATAGCCCGACTAGACACAGGTCCATTTTCAGTGGGGGCCCGGGGAGAAAAGCTCCACAAATAATTACAATACATTCTCTTGGTTAACATTAACAGTTAGACAGAACCTTAGTTAGTTAACATTAGTATGATATGAGACAGTATTCATGAAGACAGTTACAAAGTTAGTTACATTACAATAGTAGAATTTGCAGACAGTTACAAAGTTAGTTACATTACATTAGTAATATTTGCAGGGTACAGGATATTTTGGCTCAGAGTACAGTATGTTTGTTGAATATGGATCAAAACAGTAGTTTGATCTGAGATTTATAGAAGTATTTGCTAAAATTTGTGTAAAAGGGGTAAGATGGTAGAGCATAATTGGTGGTATAGCTTTGTGTCACTAAGCTATTAGTGGTTGAGGACAATGGTGTTTAAGTGAGTACTAATAGTTGTGACTTGTTTGGTCTAGCCTGGGGGAAGACATGGACATTGCCAGTGTTGTATAAAATGCGATTTTATGTTTTTTTTGAAGAGGGAAGGTGAGGATATTGAGGTTAGGTGACTGGGTAGGAGGTTCCAGGTTTTAGCAATGCAACAGGCGTAGAGTGATTTGCCAGCTTCATTTTTGTGCTCGATGACCTTTATGTGGTTTTGTTGTGTTGCTCTTAGGTTTCTGGAGGGAGTATAGTGTTGAATTAATTGTTGCAAGGCTGGGGTTTTCCTAGGGAGGTAGTAGAGCTTATGGACAGTGGTGAGTTGGTTGAGTAGAAGGATTTGGGGTAACTCAAGCCAGTTGAGTTGTCTGAGGGATTGGTAGTGATGGGACCTATATGTGGCTTCATTAGCAAATTTTGCAATTTTGTTGTAGCATGATTCAATTTTTGAAAGTTCTGCTTGGTGAAGGTTTGTTAAGATTTGGGAGGCATACAGAAGTATAGATAACAGATGAGTTCTGGCTATGGTGGCTTTTGTGTGTCTGGTCATATAGTTGTGGTTTCTATAAAGGTGTCCCATCTTTTTATTGACTTTCTTGATTGTTTGAGAGATATGGATGTCATATTTAAGTTTATTATCAATTACTACACCTAACAGCTTGGTGTGAGGAGTATGGGTAATGGTAGTGTTGTCTTTGGATATTATTGAAAAGTTATTGTTTATGGGAGGGGATCTACTTGGGCTAAAAATAATAAGTTGAGTTTTCTTTGGGATAAGTAACAATTTGATGTTTGGCAAGGGTAAAGTTATTTTGTGTTATAATTTGGAGCTCATCAAGGGTGCTAGCAGCACTTATTATAGTGGTATCATCTGTGTATTGGACTATTGAGGTGGAGGGTAGGGATGGTGCTATGTCATTAGTGAATAATGAGAATAATAGTGGGCCAAGGATGGATCCTTGTGGTACACCAATGGTTACTGGGAGTAGGGGCGACAGTTGGTTTACCCAGACAACAGCTTGTTGTCGGTTAGATAAATAGCTACTGAACCAGGATAAGGTGGAAGAGTTTATGTTAAAAGTGGCACGTTTTTCTAGTAGTAGACTGTGGTTCACCATGTCAAAGGCTTTAGATAGGTCTAAGAATACTGAGGATACAAACAGGCTGTTGTTTCTGTGGGCATTAATATTATTTGAGAAGGATAGCAATGCTGTAGTTGTACTGTGTGATGGTCTGAATCCATGTTGGGATTGTGATAATAGATTGTTGTTAAGCAGAAATTTCATTAGTTGCGAGTGGACTACTCTCTCTAGAATCTTTGATAGGGGTGATAGTATTGCAATAGGGCGGTAGTTAGTAAGTTCAAGGGATTGTCCCCCTTTATGTAATGGTATTATGTGTGATATTTTCCATGATTTAGGCACTTTGGATTCAGTTATAGATCTGTTGATGAGAATGGATACAGGATAGGCAATGGCCTCTGCAGTGATTTGTAGGAATTCTGCTGGTAGTTTGTCTAATGCTGGGGTTGTTGGCTTCAGTTTTTTGAGGAGTTTGGTAATAGTTGTAGTTTTGACTGGTTCTAGGGAAAAATTATTTGTATTATCATCTGAGTTGGAGGGGGTGGGGGTTGTAGTTGATGTTGTGTGAGGGCTAGCTGTTTGGGTATTGGCTAGGCCTTGGATGGTTTCAGTAAAGTATTTGTTAAAGTGGGTGGAGATGTTATGTAGATTGTTAGGTAGTATAGGGGCAGGAGTGGTAGGTTTTCCAGGGTGTAATAGGTTGCTAATTGATGCCCAAAAATTTTGAGGGTTGTGAGAGTGTTTTTCCTGTAGTTTTTTATAGTATGTAGTTTTGTCAATTTTTATGTGTTTTGTATATGTACATATATGTATGGATATCTACATATATATATATATATATATATATATATATATATATATATATATATATATATATAGATATCTACATATATATTAACAGTAGTAGGTATATCAGAATAGATATGTATGCACATATAGTTATAGATATCTACATATATACCAACATAACTAGGCATATCTGTACACATAGGATGTGCATACATATATAGCTATATATAATCTTGGAAAGAGAGAGGATGCCTGAGGAATGGAGAAAAGGTGTTTTGGTACCGATTTTTAAGAATATGGGTGATGTGCAGAGCTGTAGTAACTACAGAGGGAATAAACTGATTAGTCACAGCATGAAGTTATGGGAAAGAGTAGTGGAAGCTAGGTTAAGAAGGGGCGTGATGAATAGTGATCAGCAATATGGTTTCATGCCGGGAAAGAGCACTACAGATGCAATGTTTGCTCTGAGAGTGTAGATGGAAAAGTACAGAGAAGGTCAGAAGGAGTTGCATTGTGTTTTTGTAGACTTAGAGAAAGCATATGATAGGGTGCCTAGAGAGGAATTGTGGTATTGTATGAGGAAGTCAGGAGTGTCAGAGAAAGAGTGGTACAGGATATGTACAGGGGTAGTGTGACAGTGGTGAAATCTGCAGTGGGAGTGACGGATGCGTTTAAGGTGGAGGTGGGGTTACATCAAGGATCAGCTTTGAGCCCTTTCTTATTTGCAATGGTGATTGACAGGTTGGCAGACAAGATCAGACAGGAGTCCCCGTGGACTAAAATGTTTGTAGATGACAACGTGATCTGTAATGAGAGTAGGGAACAGGTGGAGGAGACCCTGGAGAGATGGAGATATGCTCTAGAGAGAAGAGGAATGAAGGTCAGCAGGACTAAGACAGAATATATGTGTGTGAATGAGAGGGAGGATAGAGGTAAAGTGAGGATGCAAGGAGTAGAGGTAGTGAAGGTGGATGAGTTTACATACTTGGGATCAATAGTTCAGAGTAACGGTGAGTGTGGAAGAGATGTGAAGAAGAGAGTACAGGCAGGATGGAGTGGGTGGAGAAGAGTGTCAGGAGTGATTTGTGACAGATGAGTACCGGCAAGAGTGAAAGGGAAGATCTACAAGAGGGTAGTGAGACCAGCTATGTTATATGAGTTGGAGACAGTGGCATTGACAAAAAGGCAGGAGTTTGAACTGGATGTGACAGAGTTAAAGATGTTAAGATTTGCACTGCATGTGACGAGGGTGGACAGGATTAGGAATAAGTATATTAGAGGGTCAGCTCAGGTTGGAAGGTTTGGAGACAAAGCCAGAGAGGCAAGATTATGTTGGTTTTGACATGTGCTGAGGAGGGATGCTGAGTATATTAGGAAAATGATGCTAAGGATGAAGCTACCAGGTAACAGGAAAAGAGGAAGGCCTAAGATAAGGTTTATGTATGTGGTGATAGAGGACATGCAGGTGGTTGGTGTGACACAGCAAGATGCAGAGGACAGGAAAAATTTGAAACAGATGATCTGCTGTGGTGACCCCTAATAGGAACAGCTGAAAGATAATGTATATATATATCTATATATATATATATATATATATATATATATATATATATATATATATATATATATATATACATATGTATATATATATATATATATATATATATATATATATATATATACAAATATATGTGTGCATACAAAGAGATGTACAAATGGCCATATATATGTTGCACTATACAGATATGTATACAGACGTCTGTATGGGTATACATGTGTATGTACATGTAGACATATATAAATCTATTATATGTATATAAACATATTCCTGTCATGTGTAAACCTCACGGTTGTGTATACCCTCCCAGATGTATCTCACTGTATGTATCTGCTATGTGTACATTATGGTAAAACAACATATGTGATGGAACAGTCATATTAATAATAATGACAACACAATTTAGGTAGTAAAGGCAATTGTTCAATACTACTCAATATGTGTATTGACAGCTATATTGATAAAACAATAGCTGTCTTCACAGTGGTCATGGCGTAGTGGTTAAGTGTTGAGACTTTAGTATAGAGGATCCTGGGTTCAAGACCTGCAAGGGCTGTTCATTTTTTTGCTGGGCAGAACAAGGGCTGTCGGATACAGAGTGGTTACGGTAGTTTTGAGCAGCTTTAAGTGGATTTGCACTGGTTTGCATGAATCTAAGTGGTGCTAAGCTATGAGTAAACGTATGGGCACTTACACAGGGTAGGCTTCACTTACCAGTGCACAAATCAGCTCAGCTGTTATATTGCAGCAATGTTGATACTTGCTTAGTATGGCTTAGCCCTGGTAACCAGGTCACACGACCCAGTCAGATAACATAGCAAGGTACTGACATCTGTAATATGTGTATGTTATGCCATGTGCAATACATGCTCCTGTGTGCTATCATTACAGCAGCAAGGGGTGTGAGCATCATGTGTGGGACACAGATTTACATGAGGCCTGTACAGCACTGTTATCCACGTGAATGTGTTACATACAGGGGTATTAGGCCAGGGTACATGCTGTCACACTGGCATATAGTGCATCATGGCAGTACTACTGTTGACAGTGCTTACCCAGGCAAGAGCAGAGTGCTAAATGTAGTACTGACAACAGGCACACCTGCAGGCATAGCTGGACACTGAGGCCTCCCTGTTGTATCCCTGCTGTGTGAGCTGTGTCACAGTATATACCCATTATGGGGTAATGATCCGACATGTGGAATGTAACTGTAGACTGCCATCTGTACAGCACATGTTAGTGAGGGCTTCTGACATATAGTTATGGCATACATATTGTTGTCAAACATCTATCTGTCAACACCTTCATCCTACTACATAGCTACTTGTCAAGCTGATGACTGTCAGTCCCTGTAAAGATGTGCAGATGGCAGGTATCCAGCTGGGATATGTACAGGCAACCTAAGCTTGATTGACACTGACATGGCTACCCAGCTGTGTAAAAACTGGCACATATAGGAGATGTCACCCTGTATGCACCACATGCCACTGGTACCTCCACTACACTACCACAGTCAACAGAACATGCTTGGGTACATGCCTCCATCACAGACTCTAACAATGTGTTGTAATACATGTTGCCTACATGTCAACTTGATCACCTCAGTGGCCATGTGCAGGAGGCACCTGAAGGATTGGCTGATGCATGGCATTCTCACCCTGAGGGTCACCATAGTAGTGTCTGTCAATAGATTTGCTTGCTACCACCTGGCAGGTGGCAGGATACCACTCTACACGCAACCTCTACACAACCCATCTCTCCTTGGACAATAGCTAACATGGCTATGACCACCTTGAGTGATGCACCCCTGTACTGACACATGTGTACATGTGCATGACTGAGTATGGCAGTGTCTGTGTGTTAGCACACCTGTACTTGAGTATTCCATGAGGTCCTTCACAACCAATGCAACACCCATTGCCATAGTCAGTTGTGGCTGTTTCTGTATGGTACATTACATGTACCCTGTTAAGCTCCTCTCCATACCGGCTACACAAGCCTTGCAGTACCAGCACAGCAGTGTTTTACAAATGGGTTGATAGGCATGGGATACCCATTGTGTTCTGGCATGTGTGTGTAGGTGTGCATGTCTGTATATCTGTAGGGTACAACTTTCCGAGGCCACATACTCCTATTACAATACCCATTGCCACACAGTAGTACAGATAGTGTTGTTGCTGCCCATAAGTGAGGCATGACAATGCAACACCCTACTACGCATGTAGCATGTGCATTAGATGCATATCCCTGTCGTACCACTGTTGGGGTATACTATGGGTTGTATTGCAGTCACAGCCAATGTGTGATGGTGGGTATGGTTGAGTGTCATTGTGGGTTTCAGGGAGTACAATATCCACGGGGAATGTGGGTGCTGTGTACACTGTCATTACACCAAGGTACACCCAGTATATGTCTCATGTACTATGTTATGGTTACCACTGTCACCATCAACCATACAGGTAACTGATACCACAATCCAGGCTGTTATGCATGTGCTGTGTGCAGCCTACCTGTAACACATTGGACACATGGTCAAGTTAGTTAGCAGCGATAGGCCCTCGTATCTCAGATGTGTGTTTGCCTGTTATGTGTCTGTTAATGTATATATGAAGGTATGTTACACTACATATTGTCCATATTCACCCATTACATCCCCCATTAGCGTACTGTACATGTCTGGGGATGTTCTGCATGTAACATGTAACCTGGGACACACCTCACCCTAAATGCTGTATGATGTGTGCAATGTAAGCTACACACTTCTGTATCACTACATAGCTTGGTAGGGGTCTAGTCCCAGTGTTGCCAAGTAACAGTGTGCATGCATGTGGATGGGTCTACATCAGGTTACAGGGTATACATGCCTCAGTGGGTCACCTGTCCATATGGCACAGGCAATAACCATTTTAGTAACATGTGACATGTGTGACTGCAGACCAGCCTCATGCTGATACATGTACACCTACAACACAAATGGATAACATTATGGAGACCACAACCAACCAGTGTTAAAAACAGCTATAAAGCATCATTGCTGGATGGCTATACTACCTGCCATATATGCATTACACTTTACTCCTTACAACATGTTACACTGTACTATGGTACACTGTAGTACAGTCACCATGTGCATAATAACCATATTATCCTGTCCCTGCATTAATGGTATGGATGACAGGGATGTGGCACAGGTATCATCATATGCACAGGGTGTGATATTGGTTTGCCAGAGGCCGAGGGTGGGCCATACATTTGACACCATGTGTGTGGGTGAGTGGTGTACTGTGGTGAGCTGGGCATGGTGCTGTGGTGTGTGTAGGTATGGGATTGCCCTAGGTGTGTTTGTATAGTGTGTGGGTATGTATGCACAGAGTTCTGCAATGTGGCTGCCCTACACAGGTGTATATGGACAGCTGCAGACCATACCTGTCAGGGTGTGCAGTTCACTGCCTCCGACCATGGACATGTGGACTGTGCCTTCCAGGGGTTCCATGGGCACGTCCAGGTACAGGCCTCGACGTGCTACTCTCACCTGCTGATAACAGATGTCCGCTGGTACCAGGCCCCTCCTGGGACTGGCCAGGACCATGTGCATGTGGCCTGCTGGTTTGTGGTGTGGACAGCACCACCCTGCACTGCCAGGGCTGGTACTGCCACTGTGGGAGCCCCTTAGTGTCCTAGCATGTCCCTATTGACTGGCAGCTGTTAGGGTTGCTGGCCTATGTCCACACAGCCATCACTGCACTCCCACCACACATTCAAGCATGGATAGACCATGGTCGATGAAGGCCATCACCTCACCTGACCATCTATCCATGAACTCAGTTAACACAAGGATGGTACCTGCCAGTTCACAAGCGTTGTCATTTGCAGAAGTGAGAGCATCCCTCTGCAGCCTCAGGCCCTGTCTGGTGTAACATTCTATACATGCCTGCGCCTCCCTGACAGCCTGAAACATGCACCTGCTGGTACCAGCTATGTTGCCTCTGCCAGGGGCATGATGTCCAGCGACCCTACCATGAGCATCGAGGGACATATGCTTATGTGCTGCCCTGCCGGACATCCGGCTATGCCCACTGTGACCAGACACAGTAGGCATGGTTACCACACTTCCCTGTGCACAGCCACCAAACACCAGCTGTCCTTCCAACATGGCCACTGGTTATGGGGTATGTATAGGCATTGAAACTGTGTGCAGGGGTGGGGTGGTTAAAAGGGGGATGTCAAATGATGGCCCCTGACAACCCCACCTGTGCCTCAACAGTACTATCATAATCTTCTGTGTCAGTATGGACAACAACATCAGATTGCATGCAGGAGGGACCCTGACTCACCTCGCCATCTGTGGGGGAAAACAATAAACACACTTTAAAACCTGTACAACATTGCCTAAGAGTACACACACACACACACACACACACACACACACACACACACACACACACACACACACACACACACACACACACACACACACACACCACTGTAATACCTACTTGTCCATGACTTTACAGACTGTCCCACATATAGTTCCATATGTTCCCCATCCTGCATCACACTTAGTAACATACACACATTGATACCACTCATTAACATATCAGCCCTCTAAATGCCTAGACAAGTGAGCACAACACAAGACCTGTTACTACATTACCTGCCTGACTTTTGTGTAGTGGTGTTAGATGGCCTCACTGCTGTCATTAAGTGTTCACCCTGCTTATGTATGGACATCATGAGCATGGCCCCTATATGTGTGGGCTACTATGTTCACTCCATAATATCATGCACTGGTGTGTCATGTGTATGTATTGCTCAATCAGCCTATCATGTAACAACTGTAATTTATGGATATACTCCTTGGTGTTGATTAGTACTTCCCCAATGCATCTGTAGTGCTGCATATGTGGGTTGTAGGTCACCTCTCTGCTGAATGCGATATTAAGGGTATATCTGGTGTCTACCTTCCCTCTCAATTCCTGTTCCATGCTACAGACCTTATTATACTATCAGCTGTCCTGTGATTACATACATGACAAGTATTCCTGGTGTGTAATGTGGCAGTCCATGTACATGTACTGCATGGTCCCAAAGGGAGGTACTGCTGTATGAACACCCCACAATCATACATGGTCACCCACACAAACACACACATGCACACACACATCCTACATGCATCAGCCTCCCTCCACTTCACCAGAGTGACCTTGCAGACAAACTAACTAACCACCAGGATGCACACACACACACATACAGGTGAGGTTGCACAATGATAGTACATACAGTCATCCTATTACCCATCTGTCAACATGCAGAACATATGGTACACAACAGCATGAAGTGCAGTTATAGTTAATCCATGTTAGTAACAGTATACATGTGTGTGATGCATGTTCTGTGTCACTAGGTGATGCCCCTTCCCCTGGATACCACTGCAACCATGTACACAGTATTGCTGTACACCTGTTTTGCACCCTGCCATGTACTGTGCACCACACTTGACAGGTGTTCAACCCATTGCAGCATGTGTATTACTGTGTCAGATATGTCAGCTTTAATGCTAATAGCCCCTATGTTTTTCAGCAACACATACTTGGGATGATATGTTGACAGATGTCATTTGTGGATGCCTGATGTCTGATTTACAGCTCTAAGCAATAGTGGACCATGTATGACCAATCCAATACTCTTACACTAACAACCATCAGAGCATATCATGGCTATGGGGGGTGTACACACCCTTCTTGATATGACACACCCATCCGTGATCTGCATTGGGACCACATCACTGCATATCTTAACAGTACATGAGCCCATCCTGCACTTTCACATGCAGTGTCTATGGAATGTGTTAGGTGTGCAGATGCTGACCACAATGCATGCACTCTATGTGGGCATATGTGTGCTATGACAGTTTGTCGCACCTCTTGTTTTGTGTACTACAGTAGTCACTACTCCTGGCGGGGGTATACCAGTGTGGGCCATCTGCAATTGCCAGTGTATGTTCAGTCTGCCCTACACATCCTCCTAATCTGCATGATTGCAAGGTCTACTCATGTGCACATCCCTTGATGTTCACACACTGCCATCACTATTGCTGCGGGGGTAGGGTTATGTTTGCCACAGGTCCTGAACCTGACTATGTGCAGATACAGCCATTCTAAGCATCCTTAGGATCCTGCTGCAGTGCACTGGTGTGTCATGCTGACACCCCCCCTCTTCCTTCTGCCTTTTTGCAGATGCATGACAAGTAAGCCCTACACATGTCACATTGCAGTGTCCCATACACTGAACACCACATGTTACAGCTGAGTCCCAGCTGATAATGGGGACTACTGTAATGCCTTACGTTATAGTGTATCTCTGCAGCAGTTGCCGTTGTCCTACAGGTATATACACTGGTGTTGCACTGTATATGGGTGTTGTTACGAACATGTCTCTACTGTAGGCCATGTCTCCCACCATTATGTTACTCCCTGTGGACACATTCCACAATGACAGGATGTTAGTTATCATGCAGGTGTCTGACATACCCTTCCAATACCCCATCATGGTCACCCCTGTGATGCAGTGCACGTGCACATGTACAGCATGCATTCTGGGTAGGTATGTTAGATGTGTGCATGAAATATGCCATCGCCATTACATGCCCAGTGTGTTGGCAAGCATCTACATAAACCATACTCACCAGCTACAGGCTGCTGCCTTGGTGGTATACTGGAGGGACCTACATAAGAGGGTGAGAGATGCAATGTCAGTGGCCACACCTGTGGCAGTGCTACAGGGTGGGTGCAGTATTACAATACATCAATGGTACATTTCCACAATACTATCACATATGGACATCTGTTTATCACTACTATGCAGCAACACAATATAGCTATGACATGTCAGTTATGCATGATCTACCTGTACCAATGTGGATGTATATGCAACAGTGGTCTACTGATGTGCTCTGTGGCCTTACCTGCACACTCCTTGGCCAGTGTGTGGGTGGCACCCACCTGCAAAAAGGTGTCCGGCAGTTGGTTGCTGGCCTGATGGGCAGGTGTCATAAGGCTGGCCAGGAGCTCCTCCACATATGACAGGTGGGGATGGATGGCATGGCCCCCATGTGGCAAGGTGATCACCCCAGACTGCAGCAGCATGCTGACGGGCATTGCAAAGCAGGTCATAACAATGATGCCGTACCTGCTCATAACTGTTGTTGTGCAGTCTGACATCATTGACCCTGTGGACTAGGTTGTTCCACACGGCGTTCCACTCCTGCTGCTCATGGGCAGCCTGGCCAAACAGGACAGGATAGTGCTGGATTAAATAGGTGAGCAGTACTTCATTTTTAGCAGCTGAATAAGATGGTAGCCATGCATGTAACATCTTGGCTGAAAGACACAAAGATGGAGACAGGTCTGAGCAACTCATACAGCAAGGTTACCACAGTTCTTAATACACATCTCTGTAACCTCCCCACCATATAAGCAATGACAAACTGTACACACAACTCATTAGGTATGGCTACAGCTTACCTACCAGTGGGGCAGATACTGTATGGTACCACATTTTGTGCTATGTGTTTGTGGCAATGTCCCCTGTGTGGACACTATCATTGCTGGCATGTTACAGACTATTCACCTGCATGCCATTGTCAGGGCCACTATGCTTCCATATATGCCTGTGGTATGGCTGCTTTGTGATTGCTGCACATCTGACATTCTGTGTTATTGGGAATAGCTATGCATGCTGTTGGACATGTTCAGGGATTGTGTAGACTATTACTACCAACATATGTTGTATAACAGTGACACAATAGCATGTATATGTACTACTGCTCAGCAGAACCACCTCTCCAAACCCATCTGCCCAGGCTACCCGGCCACATCACATGTGTGACCCACCCTGGGGCCTCCTCATGTACCGGTCCAGCAATACCATCAGGTGGAACCAACCCAGGGGATGTTGTCCACCCCTGGGGGCACACACAGACATGTTCCTGTCCCCAGAGGTCAGGTCCAGGATCTGTTCCATAACAGGCTCCACAGACACATGTGGGATGTGCTGCATCACTCTGAGGCACCTAGTACACATCCACAGGGCTGACATACTCCTCCTGCTCAGCCTCCAGGACAGGCACCTTCAGGACATGGATTGTTGTTGTGAGTAGCAGTGGGTGGTAGGCTTGTTCCCATTGTGTCCATATTGGGGCCCATGGGATGTCCACATCGCAGACCACACACACCATCCATGTTTTTTACCCACCATATGTGTCACGTACCACCCCTGTTGACTGTCCTCTAAATCTACCAACCCTGACCACCTCCACATCTATACCTGCCATACTTCCCCATATTCCCATTCCATACTTCACAGACAAGGGTAATGTGGTCCCAACAAGGGGTTCACATGTGACATACCCGTCCATGTTGCACACACTGCCAGCTGTAGATATCTGTGTGTATTGCAATGTGAGCTGTTTCCTCACACATAGCATGCAGCACTGTGGTAGTAATATAGGGGACATGTATTTACATACCTTATGTTTGTGTGTGTGTTTGTATATATGTAGACATGTGCATATAGGTATATATCTATATATATGTGTAGATATATGTGATGTATATATGTGCTCATATATATGTCTACACATGAGTATCTGTATATTTGTGGACATACATGTATATATATATATATATATATATATATATATATATATATATATATATATATATAGATATATAGATATATATAGTTTTATATATTATATATGTGTACATATGTACACATATGCATACCTATATGTGGGGTACATTAAGATATCAGGTCCACAATCTCACAACACCTTCCTACACAGCTACACTGTTCTGCCTTGCTACAAAACAGACAGGTGCCACATATGGACACAGCCTAACATTAGAGGGGTATATGTAAGACCAGATTGCAGGTAACCCTATTATACACCTATGGCATTCCTGCATGCTACATTACAGATTAACCTGAGTATCCTGCAAGGGTTGGGCTGTGGATCCCACATGTTTATCATAATGGCATTACTTCCACCATCAGCTATTGGCCACGTAATATATATACTTCCCATTACATGACACACACTATGATGGCTTACATCTGGTCAGTCAGTGCTGATCTGCACAGTTGATGGCTATGGCCCACTACCCATAGGGACAGTCACTATTGTCCATAGCAGTTGTTCAGTTTAATATCATTACAACAACTGATGGCACATATAAATCATTCCACATCATCTATCCCATTATTATGGACCACGTACTACATTCAGTTACATGCATATATACTTCACATACCTGTTGTGGGAATAATGTCTGTTCTGCATAGTTTGCTGGATGTAATTATTTTCTTTGCTTTATTTTTTTGCTTTGGCTTTCGCTTTGCCTTTGGCTTTCACTCTCTCTCTCTCTCTGTATATATATATATATATATATATATATATATATATATATATATATATATATATATATATCGGGCTCTCCAGTAAACGGATTAAGCTGCTTTGAATAGATTGCAGCATGGATTTTGTAGGTGATGCACATGATCAGGTGATTGCCTGTGTACCAATCAGTGTTCTCCACTTGTTACCTCCATGCAGTACTTCCAATTACCACTGTCATGGCAACCACCTACTATAAATTCCTACATCATCTGGGCGTGGTCCCTTTACTTTTCCTGTATGATGGACATCCTTTCTGTGTGTGGGCATCAGTGTTATAGACAGCACATAGCAATACCTCTTACAGGAGAACCTGCACACTTAGGCCAGCTACATATTTGTAGGAAGTTCCAGAACTACACACAGAGTGTGAGTAGAGCTGTGGAATGCATTGTATAGCACTGGTGTTACAGGGTTTGTGTGTACATACTAGCTTAACTTGGAATGCAGTCTGTCTGCATAGCTCTCAACTGTGGGCCTATCCTCTTGCTGGCCAGATGTGTGCTTGTTATGTTTTGTCTGTCCACCACATAGGTCTTGTGTCAGATATATCACTGGCAGTGTGTGTGTTGACTGCTCTCAGTACATGGCTACATTCATTTCTGTTTCTAACTTCATATTCCTGACTAAAGTTATATTGCAGACTATCCTGTAACACCAACAACTTGCTTAGTGTATGACAACAGTTGTACATATATGGGCCTTTGTTCCAGCCTCTGTCCTCCACCTACATACCAGGCTTTGCACCTATGACATGCTGTCAGGGGTTGTTCTGTAGAGGGCTGTGAGTATGTCATGCCACCACTCCTGCCATCAGTCCACTGCTGTTGTGTCCCCCACACATACTGTGGGGTTGGAGCCATATATGTGTGGGCTTCACCTGCACAATACATGTGTGCCCTTATGCACTCCAGAGGCCAGTTTATACAACAGTGGTATATGGCCCTGTATTATTGAGTCTAGGGGGGATGCACCATAACTAACCTAGGATGTTACAACATGTGGGGGTATCAGGGGTAAGCTGCGTAAAGGTATCTGGATGTACATTACCATACAATCCACCTTGGGTAAATGCAGGCCTACTGCCTCCTGCGATACAGACTGTTCTGTGTGTCAGTGTGATTGTGATGGTGTCATTTATGCCTTGTTATGTAAAATTACATCCCGATGTGTCAACTGAGGTCTTTACCCTCTAGGGATTGTGTACATAGTGTAGATCAATGCTGCTGATCTATACATCTGCATCACTTACTGTTGATTGTTTGGTATCCTGTGGCCCAGTCTGTCTTTACTATTGTACTACTTGAAGGCCTCGGCCTGGACAGCAAAATATGTAAACCTTTCCAGACTACTGTATTAGTATAACTGTTTCACAGTTGCATTACTCTGTTTATATGGATGTCAGTGCCTAAACAGCTATATGACATGGCATATACAACTGTTATAGTACACAAATAAAACTTTCCCATGTATGCAAACCTGTGTGTGGTGTAATATCCTTTGACCTTCCTGTGGGTATATATTGCAGGCAATGATTGTCATTTGTATGGGTGGCTCATACAGTGTCCAGTTGGTAAGGTGGTAACTGTAGGCATAGTGGCTGTTCCATATTGTGTGCACCTCCTACATATGTATCTTCCTATACATATCTCTGCTTGTGTATGTGTAGTTACATATATATATATATATATATATATATATATATATATATATATATATATTGTTTTATTTATTTATCATTTTGTTGACCGGGAAAGTCTGACTAGGTTCCACAGAGCCTGTTTTCAGCAGAGGCCCGGGGAGAAATACTCCAGATGCATGTCTTTGGGTACAGAGTTTTTACCAAAGGGGGTGACAATGTACTTTTTGGCATTGAGCTTGAGGCCATGGCTTTGACACCAGATATATATGTATATCTGTATCTGCATATATGTGTCTGTGTATATGTATCCTAGGGATGTTGATTGCTTCTACATTGTACATTCCATATGGGAGACAGACTGTACTGCATGATATGTTACTGATACCAGCTTGACATCATACAGGTGGGATGGAGTACTGTTAACATCTTGTGCCCATGTCGTGTCAAGTCCTGGTTATGGGATCTGCAACAGTTGGTAGTGTATTGCAGGACAGACGTGTTTGGCTGTGGGGGGTGCCTATTCGTACAAGATGTATGTTGTTTGGGGCCTCTCAACCCCATTAACGGTGCATGTGGACATATATGTTTTTGTTATGTTCCCATTTTTTTTCTACAGATGTATGTCCGTATATAGGTTCATAAGTAGGTGCTAGGCTATCAACCCGAGGGCCTATGTAAGCCTAGCCAACAAGGTTCCCTGGCTTACGCCACCCAAGAAAGTTATTTTCCTGTGCCACTGTCGAGCAGAGACACAGAAGTGATCCCCAGGGTTTATTTCCTATTTCCCATCCACTCATCAAGATTTTTCTTGAAGAGTGCTAATGAAGAACTTTGCTTGACATAGATGAGTAGCCTTTTCCAGAGTATGGAAAGTCTCTGGTACAGGAATCGATCCCTCCAGCATGTCCTGTTTATTGTGGTGACAAGGTTTAGATCCCTAGAGCATGTAGCTCAGAGAGCTTGGGATTTCTTTAGGTGTAGCATGTCCAACAGCTCTGGGTTTGACATAGCTTTATATGTTAGGCAGAGATCACCTTGGAGTAGGTGATATGCTACGGAGTAAAGCTGGAGTTTTTGAGATGGTCTGTGTAGGGCATCTGTTTGAGGCCAGTAATCCTCTTTGTGATGTACTTCTGTGGCCTTTCCAGCAGCTGCAGATGTCTTGTAAGGTACATTCCAAAAGGGGCATTGTACTCTATAATGGGTCTAATGAGTGTCGAGTAGAGGGGAACAATGACCTCTTTTTTCCTGGATGAGAACCCTTTTATGATGAGGTGTGCCACGTAGAAGGACTTCCTGACTTCTGTGGTGATGTGACTATCAAAGGACAGACTACTGTCCACCTGGGTCCTAAGGCGTCTTATCACACATTCGGTGTTAAATAGACTGCTGTCTATGTAGTAGTTCATGGGTACAGAGTTTTTACCAAAGGGGATGACAATGCACTTTTTGGCATTGAGCTTGAGGCCATGGCTTTGACACCAGGCATCTGTCTCAGCGAGGCCCTTCTGTAGGATTTCCACATCATTTGGGAACTCAACTATGGCTCCTAGTTTGCAGTCATCTGTGAACTTCATTAGCCAGAGGCCTTCTGTGTTAGCCTGTACTTTAGAGAAGTAGATACCAAACAGGAGTGGTCCCAGGACTGAACCCTGTGGTACTCCACTTGTCACTGGTTTGAGATCAGATTTGGTGTGTACAACGTTTACAGTGTGGGTTCTGTCAGTGAGCCAGTTGGCAACCCATCTTGTGACATAGGGATTTATACCTAGTTTTGTGAGTTTAGCTATAATTCCAGAATGGGTGATGGTGTTGAAAGCCTTGGCGAGGTCAAGATAGGCTATGTGAACCACCTTACCATCATCTACAGCTTTGGTGACTGCCTCAAAGAAGTCAATCAGGTTCAGGAGGCATGATCTGCCTTTCACAAACCTGAACTGGGTGGGATTCAGAGTTTAGAGGTTTCCAATGTCTTTGTTTATAAGTTCCATTAGCCTGTTCCATGGCCTTGCAGACCAGCCTCGTCAGGCTAATAGGGCGATGGTTCCTGGGATCAGTGGTGGCTCCCCCTTTTTGGAGTGGGATATCTGTTGCTGTATGCCTGTCAGTGGGCACAAAGCCTGATGTGAGGCTATGATTGAACATGGTGCTTAGGTGGGGAGCCAGTTCGTTCTGAAGTTCATGTAAAATGCAGCCTGGTATGTTGTCCAGTCCTATGGATATTGTGTTTTTGGCTTTAGAGAGTGCAGCTTTTACCTGCATAGTTGTGATTACAGGGACTCTGCATTCTTCCTGTAAAGAAATGGGCCCTTTAGGGGGTGAGGGGGGTAAAGTTATCACTGAACCTGTCTGCAAGGATGTTGGCAACATCAGTTGGTTCTGTAATTTTCGTGTTATTGTGCTGTAACTCAGAGCAGATCTGGGTGTTGACATCGAGATTCTTGACATAGCTATAGAATGCTTTGTGGTTGTCCTTAGAATCAGTGGCAATTTTGTTTTCATAGCTAGCTTTGGAGGATCTTATAAGGGATCTCAGCTTCTTACTGAGGCTGACCAGGGAGCTTCTCCACTCATGGGATTTTACTATCTTTTGCAACAATTTCTTCCTTTTGTTGTACAGTTTGTTTATGGCAGGGGACCAACAAATTGGCTTCCTGGTTTTGGAGGATAGCGTCTTGGTTCTGTTTGGGATAGCATGATCCATGCACTTGTGTAAGTGCTTACAGACTGCATTTGTGTAGGATTCAGCAGTCATAACTGTATTGTCCATCTGCATGGGTGTCATGAAGTTTACCACTTCTGTCTTAAGAAGTACGAAGTTGGCTTTGGAGAAATTTTTTGCCATGGTTTCCTTAATGGGGGGTGGGGTCGGGATGTGGATATCAAGGGTGATTAGCTTATGGTCAGATCAGACCAATGAGGAGCTGACTTCAGGTGCGGAACACTGGTCACTCATGTTAGAAATGACTAGGTCTAGGATATTGTTGCCCCTAGTGGGGGTGTGGATAAGCTGATCCAGGGCATTGGAGTTTATGAATTCCAGAAAGCATTGTGTGAAGGAGTTGGTGCACAAGTAGTTTTCCCAGTTAATGGTGGGATAGTTGAAATTGCCCATTATTAGGGTGTTTGGTTGAACCCTAATATTTTCCAGTACATCAAGAAAAGAGGAGTGGGAATCCTGGGGCATGGTGGGGGATCTGTAGCAAGCTACAATTTGGATTGCAGTTTTGCCCAGAGTTAGTTGCACTTGGATAACTTCAGATGCATTATGCTGGCAACTAGCCTGGAGGTGTGGATATCCTTAATGAATATGGATTCACCTCCGCCTTTGGTGTTCCGGTCTAGGTTACATGCCTGAAAAGTGTGGCATGAGTTATAGCCTGGTAATGCAGGAGTGCTCTCTGGAGCCTTGAACCAGATCACAGTCACTGCACAGATATCAATGTTTTCCATTGTAAGGAGTGCCTTGAGTGAGTGCATTTTGAGATTTAGACATCTAGCATTGAGTAGCATTACCCTCAGTTTTTGCTTGCCTGTTCCTGTTACGGTGGTGAATTTGTCATTTGAACCTTGCCTAAAAAAGGGCACTATAGGGGCGGCAAGAGACTTAGTCAGTATCTAGAATTTATGTTGGAGATATGGTGGGGGGAGAGAAAGATGTCAATTAATAACTAGTATATTCCTGTAGTCCACATTACTTTCCTAGTCAGTGCTGTTATCAGTACCTTACAAGTATTACTACACTACCCTATAGCCTTAGTTTGGACAGTGATATGGCTGTCGTCATCGTTATACATGAACTGGTTTTACCTGCGTATACACCTCTTACCTGGTATACCTGTGGAGGAAACGTTTGTTAACACTAACTGTTTCCACACATACTCACAGATTCCAGGTTGATGTTGTGCACATACCTGCCCATCTCTTTCTGCACAGACTCTGGCCATGTCTTGACCACATGCAGGTGAAACGGAACATATCTAGACTATTGGTCTCTTCAACCTTTAGCGACTTACGACACTCTTATATAGGCTTTCCTACACAGTTATATTATGTAGCACAGGGTGGATGATGGTGATCAGTAATACCTCATTATTCAGAACAACTGCAACACTCAGAATTCCATTCAATACCAGAGTAAACACTACCAGTACAGTGTATCAAGCTTTTTTTTTTTTTTATCGGCACAGTGTTCGTATCCGACATACCTGTGGGAGTAATGTTTGCTAGCACTACCTGAATGTTGCCATAGAAAGTACCAGATTACACATTAGTATTATGCACATACATCTCACTCTGTTACTGTACACACTCTGGTCACAGCTTGACAACATTTGGGTGTAGATAGGACATACTTGGCTTATTACTCTCATAACAGTTTTGGGAGTTGCTAGACTGACGGGTTTGTTCTCATAGTTGTGTGACAATCAGTTGTATTCCCTGTTTGCTGCCTAGACATCTGGGATCATCCCACAGACTTCCCAGGGGGACAGGGTGACAGGCAGCAGATATGGGCCCATATACTGGACATTCTGGTCTAATCTGTATAGTTGTGGGGTATGATTCTGTATACAGCATACTTCCACTCCCAGGATTCAGACCATGGCTGTGTCTGCTACAAGTTAAACACTGTCCATCAGAGTTGTGTGTGCTATATAGATATTGCTGTATATCTCCTATCTGCTTTCTGTCTTATAATTCTCCAGTGGTTTTGCATTCTGACCTTGTATTACAACACAGTTATACAGGATTTCCTAGACAGTTATATTTTGTAGGATGGTGTGGGTAACAGTGATGAGTAATACCTTATTATTCGGAGCAACTGCATCAGTCACAGTGCCATACAATTCCAAAGTAAACAGTACCAGTACAGGGTATCATTCTTGTATTTCTGGGCACAGTGTTGGTATCTGAAAGACCTGTGGGAGAAATGTTTGTTAGCACTACCTGCATGTTACCACACACAATACCAGATTTCACATTACTATTATGCGCATACACCTCACTCTGTTACTGTACACACTCTGGCCACAGCTTGACAACATGGGAGTGTAAATGGGACATGCGTGGCTTCTTGCTCTCATAAGGTTTTGGGGAGTTGCTAGTGTGCCAGCTTTGTTCTCATAGATGTGTGTCAATCAGTTGTATTTCCTGTTTGCTGCCTATATATCTGGGATCATCCCACTGATTTCCCAGGGGGAAAGGTTGACAGGCAGCAGATATGAGCCACTTTACTGGAAATTCTGGACATATCTGTACAGCTGTGGGGTATGATTCTGTATGCAGACTACTACCACTGCCAGGATTCGAACCATGGCTGTGTGTGCTAAAAATACAGCAGCTCACTTCTCATTTGCATCTGCTATTCAGATTTTGTTGTCTGCCTTTTCACTGTTTTCTGTCTATGTGTCTCTCAGTTGTACTAATTGGCCTCTGGGGATTACACCAGTCATATACAGGCATTCCTACACATTCTGTTTATGGTGCACAGTTTGGGCAACAGTGCTTAATACAACAGTACTATTACATGATTGCAAATCTACATTACCATATGATACCAGAGAATACACATACAATCCAGCAGTTAGACTTTTATTGTCAGGCTATTATGCTTTTATTTACATACAAACTATATGAGATTCTTCCTGTCATATTCTCCAGTGTATGCAGTACTTGCCTTAAACAATACAGGTTTTATACAGGCAATTAACTTACTAATACTTTTAGATTTATTTCCTATGATAGTACATGCAAGAGTATTACTGACCTGCCTTGTGTCACAACCTCTCCAGGCGACTTCCATGAGCCTCCTGGTTCATGGCCCGCTCACTTGCAGTTGTGTAGGATATAAGAGGAATATTTGCCATACCTATCCATGATATACATGAGCTGACAATTATTATACACATAGTGGAGTGATACTTGTACACAGCTGGGACAGCCCCTGCCATTCTAGCCTCTTGGATCCACTGCTCCAAGAGGTCCCCCTTATGCTGCTTCAGGTTGGCATAGTGATGCCTGACCTGCTGACCAGTTCGGGGTATGCCAGTGGCACTGGTGAGGTCACGGGTGAGACAATCCCAGGCTTCTGCCTTGTATTAGGAACCCTGGTACTGGCCTTGCAGCAGTCTCAGCTCATGGTCTTTGACAAGGAGTCCTGCCATGACTCTGGACTCCTGGATGCACCAGTGCTGTGGCCAGAAGTGCACACCTTTTCCCCTTTCTGCCATAGTGCCTGTAAGGGGAAGCTACAACCAGTTATGAGATGTATTCCCACCTGCTGGGTTTAAATAGGGCTGATTTCCTGCACCTTTCCATGTTTGGCCGGTTTTGAAAAGGCTAGGCTTTGGGCAAACCTGCTTACCTAAGGTTGGCATTGTTTAAAGGGGTATAACACTGGGCACATTCAGTTAGCTGGCCTACACATTGCTTACACCTCCTAAGCTGGTCTGTGCAATGCTTAGCGTTGCTTACATTAGACTTTGCATTATATTTTCTTTTTCGCATTGATTTATTATTCATTACATTTTATATAAATGCCTAGTATCCATGATTCATGTGTACGTACACTGTATGGTGTCCTTGTGTTTTATTGGGGACTTCAACACTCTATTACAATTACACCTCACATCTGGGCTTACTTCTGTAATCCAGTTCACATATTTATGTTATGTAGTGGGTTATAGAACAGACGACTGTATACTGATTCCTTTCACAGGTTCATTTTGATTTTGCTATAGTGAGGACTTGTTTGGTGATAACACATTTTTTTGTACTGCTGTGATGGCTTGGTGGTTAACTACTGTCACTCTAGTGTGTAGGGTCCCGGGTTTAAGACCTCCAAGGCTGTTTTTTTGTTGCTGAGCAGAACAAGGGCTGTTGGATACAGAGTGATTAAGGCACTTTTGAGCAGTTGTAAGTGGGTTTGCACGGGTTTGCACGAGGGTAAGCAATGCTAACCTCCAGTTAAATATGCTTACAGAGAATTAGCTTCAAAATCGCTTAACCTGTGTGCGCATTGCTTACCACCACTCAAACAGGCATAAACTCACTTGCTTAAATATGCTTACTATTACTTATTGGTGCTTACACTTGCTTACTAGTGCTTACTCCCATTTACAATTGCACTGATTTAGACAGTAATATCTAATGGTTCTTGGGAAGGTGGGGGATTTGGAAGCTGTATGGAGTTGTCATTCATTACACATTTTACCTTCCATTTGTATCCATGATTCCTGTGTACGTATACTGTATGGGGCACATGTGCTTATCTGGGGACTTTGCAACATTATGACATTCACACCTCACATGTGCATTAAATTTAGTACTCCAGTTCACAAATATATGTTATTTAGTGGGTTATGCAACTAAACTATTGGTCATAATGTGATTTGTCATGGAAAATGGAATGTGCTGCAGTGGGACTCGAACCAGAAATACCAGCTTGTAAGTTGAATTCTCTGCCCAATGCACTATTGCTATACTACTTAATTTGCATATATTTTCCTTGTTATCCTCTTCAGCCATTTAAACTGCATTAACTGTATCTAAGCGATGGGCACACCCACGCACCTACGGTTAGATTTATTCGGATTCTTAATAAAAAAAAGGTTTGTTTATTTGATTTGTATTTACTATTGCTGTTGTACATGTGGGCGAATGTTGCTGGGGATATGTGGACACCTATCAGCAGTCTTGCTCATTCCTTTGGCCTTTCTGCAGTTCTTCATTGCGGAGGTGTGTATATTCTGAGAGCTCTGCTCTCAGACATGTCCCCTGCATTCTTACATGCTCCATGTAAGATTAGGAGCTCAGGCAGTGTACCTTCATTAATATGCATGCCGCACTGCCATCCTGCTCCTACACGGCTGCTTCCATGAAGGACTAAGCTATTCCTGCATGGAAGAATAGTAAATCCGGGGGCAGGTCATACAAACACAGGATGGGATTTAATTTTATAATTCTAACTGTAGGCCTTGACCAGCCCTTTGGCAGTTACCCTTCAGAAATACTGGACATGAAAAGTGTTTGCACTGCCAACTTGTGTGATACAGGCATTACAACACAGCTATGAGGAACGTGTCAATTTACAGTCTAAACAGCACATGAAACTCAGTTAGTGCTTTGACCAAAGGACAATTGCACAACTCAATTGATGGCTGAGCTATGTTATAAAATACGGAGAATCAGGTGAATACTTCACAGACTGATTACCAGTCTCAACAAACACAACACACAGAACACAACACAACACTTTTTATGAGGCTGCTCTGGATGATATGGAGGTCTAAGATGAAACCACAGTCTGTGTAGTCATTTACTGTGTCAGATCACCTTCATGTTATCAACTTCTATTTGAAACAAAGCTGAGTTTTACATCTACAACTGTTAGCCAGCTTTATACTGCTAGGTTTATGGGTAAATATTGGACTACCAGTTTACAGACCATTACAAGCCTAGCCAGTTACTAGAGCTCAGAATCAAAACTTGTACCTTGTATCTGTGAGGGAAAGACTTTAACCATTATGGCAACCCTGCTTAAGGAACACTGTTGTGAATAGAATGATTATAAGCAATGTTGACTTCTTTCTTGCTTTGTCTTTCTCGACATAGACATCTGCTTTTGCAGCTCTTTCTGTATCTTCAAACAGGTTGTTCCATTTCACCTTCAACTTTGTTTATTGTAGTTGTGCTTACTTGCCTAATCTTTCACCCTCTCTGACATCAAAAATGTTTTAGCATAAGCAGATGCAGTTAAGCAATAAAAAAGTACTATTTTTCATGACGGCCAAAACAGCTGGGAATCTCAGTGTACCATATACACAGTACTGCTTGTAGATCTAATCACTGATTAAAATTCCTTGCCTTTGGCAAGCAAAGAAAGCAATTCATATGGCTATACTCAAAACTGGCTTCAAAAATTGTTTTGTTCTGACCAGTTCCTTCTCCCTAAAATTATGATGGTCGGTAATCAAATGAAGAAAAAAGCAAACCACTCTCACTGCCCACCCTATGCATTTTCTTGAATGATTTTATACCTGGCAACATCTGATACCATTTGAGGATAAACAGCAGCCCATAAACATCATGATTCCATACAACCTCACAAGACATGACTTCCCATTGTGTGAAGGCCTGTATACTCTACTGATCTGTTAGTCATTGTGCTGAAAGTAAACAGGACAAGTAGATGAGGGAGTCACAAATTGGAAAAAACTTGACATTTGGGAACTTTAGCTACTTTACCACTTGCAACAATTTAAGTGGCCCATCCAGTGGCTGAATCCCCACTCAGCAGAACCTTGCCGTCAGCATTCACTTACTTTGATTCTTCTTGCTCTCCATTCAGTTTTGCTGGAATACAAACCAGCTAAGGGGGTAGAGAAGTCCGCACTGTGTACATGGAAACCATCATACAGCTGCATGACCAAGAACTGTTGGTCTATGAACTCAAGGTAATTAATACACACTGCTTTTTCCATTAAACTATTAAAATACAGTGATGATTTAAAATATAAATATTGCCAATAAGAGATTCATATTTGAAGGTTTACTGCCAGAACTTAGATGAGCATGTGTGTGTGTGTGTGTGTGTGTGTGTGTGTGTGTGTGTGTGTGTGTGTGTGTGTGTGTGTGTGTGTGTACATATAATTACAATGTAAGGAAAGCCAGCGGATACTTTATTAGTGGATTAGATATAAATCTACATTGTCAAAGTTACAATTCTCATGCGTATGACACATGAACATAGTTTGTTACATGCCCCAGGAAATAGACAGTTTATCTGATGCACAGGTATTTAAAGACAGTTACCTTCTTAAATTACTTCAAAACTTGCAGTGGTATAGTGTAAGAAGTTACAGTGATGATTATATTCTTGACACACTGTGTCTATGTGCGTGTGCGCACGTGTTTGTGTGTGTGTGTGTGTGTGTGTGTGTGTGTGTGTGTGTGTGTGTGTGTGTGTGTGTGGTCGTGCGTGCATGTGTGTGTGTTCTTGTTTTTTTCAAGGCAGTGGTGGGTGATGTGCAGGTTTTTCAGTTGTATAGGTTGAATATGAGACTTATCACTTACTACTGCAGTCCAAGAGATGGACCAGACCTCTAGGTAATAATTCAGGCTGCCTCCTCTACAGAGGCACATCATGTTTTACTCAGTATTAGTGACTGAAGAAAGAAATGGGTGGTTAACAAAAATCACTCATTTATCCATACTATAATCACTTCTTTTACCCCTTGGATGGGTGATCCCATTTAGTATTGCATTTCACCCCTTAGTAATTTGTTTTAAGTCTTAAGAAATGCTAGGATGCATCTGTTGTATAGATACAAGGTTTAAGTGATCTTACATATCCTAATTTGAAATTTTCATCTTTACAGAATGCAATTAATTCATTACTTACAACACACTGACAAAATAGTTAAATGTTTCCCAGCTACCAGACATGCAGAAAAGATTTTATATGACGTCAAGCGTCTAAACTAGTTCCCCTATTAATGATTTGAACCAAGTTTGTTTAGATGATTTTTTTTTGTGAGCTTGACATTTTACTTAATAAATTCCCCTAGTCTGATATACTTACCACTGTTAAGTCAGATAACATGTCTGTCAATTCTTTTTTAACCACCACTAAGTGATAGGAATTTTAACAAAAAAAGAAAAGGAAAAACATTTGATGGCTCAATGTATGTCATTATCAGATTTTACACTTCAGCGATTTTTATAGCAGAGCATACTGAATGATAATAATTCGCTTTTAGACTAACCAGCAGATTTACAGAATATGCAGAACTTAGTAGAGCCATGACTTAGTGGGCCACATATGATAGGAAATTAGGAGAGAAAATGAAACATCTTTTAGGGGGTTATTTTATTATTTAGAAATGTTACCTGCATGTAAGCAACTTTAGTATGACAGTCACCTTCACCAGAAAAACCCACAATTGCATTATAGACAGTATGATAAATGTATTCTTCTGTCTCTGTACTTAAAAAAAAACAAGTTTCTCTCATCTTGCTGTCCATAAACATTTTTGGCATCTTTCCTGGGAGTTAATAATCAGACTCTCCCTCCCAGGAGTACTGCACTAAGTAAATTTTGAAATAATACACCTAACTACTGTCCTTCTTGGACACTGACAGTCTTGCACCATCATTTTAATATGTTATATCCAGCTGGAGTACATCTCTTCATGGTCAGGATAAAACAGATGAACAGTTGTAAGTTCAGTTCAAGCAGCTTTATTACACTGAAACAGATCAGGAATGAGGCTTTGTAGCTTAAACTTAAATAAACTTATAAACAGACTGACTACCACACTTATAATGCATGCTAACACTCTGGCTATTCTCTCAAAATGGCACTGCTGCCTGCATGTGCTCACTATTTATATGCAGGTGCCTGCTTCTCAAAGGTATATACACATGCTCTGTTCTACACTTTTGTATTCTTAAAATTATTAATCATGTAGTTACCCTTTCAAACTTCAACTGTCCTCCCATGTCTGTAATAGCCATGAGTAGCTGATATACAAGGTGCATAATATTGATTTTTTTTTATGCAGAAGTAAGTGATATTTTGCAGTACCTCTTAGTGGTAAAACAACATTGCAAGCTTCTTTCAGTAAAGTTTGTTAAAAACAACAACAACAAAAAACAGAACAATGGTATGTTAGTCTGTTTGTAAATCTGCTGCTGTTAACTGATTCATTTGAGGATGGTACACTGAAGTATAAAAGGCAATATTACAGCTACACTATACAAATAAATTCAGCAGCAGTAGATTGTATGGGGGGGTGATAGGATGAAAGAGTGAACAACAGTTGGATACAGTAAGCTATCCTTGTGAATTTCCAGTGAGGTTGAGAGATCTGAAAAGTGACTTGGATGTGGGACATGTAGAAGGAAATGAAGTCTGCATTTGAAGGCAAGGCAGCTCATTCCAGTGGTCTGGGTAATGTAGTTCAGTGGGTTGAGAGGAAAGACAAAAGGTAGGATGAGGAGATGTGACAATAAGAGGGGCTCTAACATGGAGTCAAGAAAAGCGGCTGAGTGTATTGAGGTGGCAGCCAGGAAGAGAATGGTTGGACTAAACCAGTTCTGGAAGGACAGACATGAGCCAGCTACAGAAAAACATGCAGAAACTTGGACAGAGTATGGTATGGGATAAGGAAGAAATGGTTTCCTTTATCGGAATAGAGCCGAGTGGGGATCAAAAGGTGAAATATATATATATATATATATATATATATATATATATATATATATATATATATATATGTATATACAGTGAGATAGAGATAGAAAGAGATAAGAGCAAACTGAAAAGGAATAGCAAGAGACAGAGGAGAATAAAAGGCAGCCATGGACATGAGGGCAGTAGATTTGTAGAATACATACTGGAGAGATGGGAAAAAGTCATGGATCACAGAAAATGGCACAACTGTCAGAGATAGTGCAGAGGGCTGGGCAGTCTAACTTAAGAGTAAAATGGCAACTAGGATGTGTAGTATCATAGGCCAAGGAGTGAAGCAAGAGTAGAGAGCTAATCTGAACTCACAAAAGAGAGTTTAGGTAATTATAGTCTTATTGATAGAGACAGGAGTGATGCACATAACAGTGAAGCTAGTCTGAGAACTTAAGATTTAGTGATTCACTAAAGGAGATAACCAAGATGATCACGAGGAATGTTGAACACACGCCACAGTGACTTTGATGTAGTTAACCATGATACTCTGAAAAAAACTTTGATTAAAACATTTCAGTCTTGGAATATTGCAATAGTTCAATAACTGCGAAAGCCAACAAGCTTTTAAAGATATTATAGGCTCTTACATTACATCACAGATACTGGAGCATTAACTAGTGTTAACTAGTGCGGGGGTTACCACAGAATCAGTATTGGGTCCCATTCTAGTCTCCTTTTCCTAAATGATCTCTCACTATGTCTTTCACCCTTGAATGTCACATTGCTTTCAGATGACACACATCCTGATCTTTGAAAAATATACTATATCTCTTCAAATGGAATTAGACATTAATTAATGCTATTATGGAACAGGATAGCTCAAAAACTTCCTTGTTAATAATAACAAAAAAATCCTGTAGACATAATCATAATTGTCTCTCTCTGAAATACTGTTACAAAAGTCTCTCAGCATAGATATAGTACCAAGGCTCAACACTTTTTTTTTCACACCACACAGAATTTATATCAAGCAAAGGTCAAACTCTGTTATGTAATAAATAACCTATTATCCTCTGATGCAAGAGCTGCTCTTGCTAAAAAATGTACTTCTCCCAAAAATAAAACAAACTTCCATTTAATGCTTTCAACATCTCCATAACCATAAACACATACTTTCTTGAAAATACAGCAAACAAAGTATGGCATTTTATTCTTCTTCATGAACCTAGAACCCATCGTTGTCACCTTAAAAATGTCAACTGACTTCTAATAGCTGCAAAAGTACAGTTGTGTACTCTTACCATAAATGTAGATGTTCGAGTATGTTCATTGTTACAGTCATTACTGTAGGGTTCTTCCTGCTGGCAGCAGCCCTCGATCGGCCAGAGTCCCAAAGTCGGGTCCGATGTCGGCTGAAGTCACTCCTGCCCTGACGTCAGTGCACCAGGGGTATAAAGACCTCAGCCGATGCCGTTTTCCCCAGTTTTTCTTGCCCCAGATGTCAGGTGCCCAAAAATAAAGGCCAAAAGCTTAATCAAAAAGAATAAGCAAACATAAACCAGAACATTCCCAAATATCACCAGCAAAAATACCTCAGAGAAAAAAGAAATGTCAAGGAGACACAGACAGCACTCAAAGAACAACAAAAGAGGGGACAGGAGGGAGGGTAACCCAGACTGTAACAGTGAACATACTCGAACATCTGCATTTATGGTAAGAGTACACAACTGTACTATGTTCTTCGTGGTTCACTGTTACAGTCATTACTGTAGGGTTGAATTCCAAAGCTAAGAAAGGATGGATGGAAAAGGAACAGAAGGGGCGGCCACAAAACCTTGCAGGACTGCAGAGGCAAAGCCTTCCCTAGATTTAGAATAGAGAGGGAGATTGTAGTGCTTAGAAAAAATATGCACAGAACTCCAAGTTGCAGCTTCTAAGATCTCCTTGGTAGGAACTCCACTGAGAAAAGCTGCCGAAGTGGCAGTAGCTCTGGTAGAATGTGTTCTGACATTAACAGGAACAGGTTTACCATGATGAGAGTAACAGAACTTGATGCAGTGGGCAATCCACTTAGAAATAGTCTGCTTAGTGACTGCTCTCCCCTGTGAGGTAGAAGCATAAGCCACAAACAATTGGTCCGATTTCCTGAAAATCTTGGTCCTGTCCAGGTAAAAATGAAGCTGCCTGTGTATATCTAAATAATGCAAAATACTTTCCTCTTCACTTTGAGGATTAGGATAAAAGGTAGGCAAATGAATAGTCTGATTCAAGGCTACTTTCGAAACCACCTTAGCCATAAAGGTGGGATTAGTCCTCAGGGACACCCTGTCCTGATGAAAAATAATAAAGGGTTCCACAGCCATGAGAGTTTGCAATTCCGAAACTCTTCTGGCAGAGGTAATGGCTAAAAGAAAAGCAGTTTTCCATGATAAAAACTTTAAATCTGTGGAAGCTGCAGGTTCAAAAGGAGACAAAGTTAACTTTTCCAAAACAAAGTTGAGATCCCAAGTGGGAACTGGTGCTCTTAACTCATTACAGCCGAGTGACATCTCCAGGTGTTTCTGCAGTTACCTCCTACTGCTCCTCTAGGCGTCAAATATTGCCTGTTCATATTTGCATTAATAAATCCAAAACCACGTTACATACAAGGTATCAGAATATTTTATCTTGAAGCATACATGATGGCAAACACAATTGTTTTGATATTTGAACTCTGTTAATGAGCATTTGTTAGAACTGTATGGTGATAACTTCATTTATTAAAGGCTGAAGCCACACCCACTGGGAGTTAAAGGTACACACTCAAAAGAGCTCTATGGGAGGCCTTATATTCTTCACCCCTCTCATATATTGCTTAAGTAACGGATGAGAAAAGATTGGGGGATCCGTATTGTAATGTGCAGAAATAGCAGAAGCATGAATTTTGATAGATGAAAAAGATAGGCCCTTATGTAACATCTCTGTTAGGTATTGTAAAATCAGAGGAATGTTTGGAACTGCAGAATCAAAACCCTGGGCCTGAGTCCAGGAGCAAAATCTTTTCCATTTACCTGCATAAGATTTCCTGGTGCTGGGCCGTCTAGCTTCAAGAAGTACGTCCAGTACCTGTTTGGTAAGGGTAGAACTGTTTAAGGACCCTGGATCCACTAGGCTGCTAGATTCAGAGTTTTGACATGGCTGTGCAGGATCTGGCCGTCTCGTTGAGACAGTAGATGTGGAAGTTGTGGCAAAATCCAGGGTGGACCCTGAGCCAGGTTCATCAGGGTGGAATACCAAAATTGCCGAGGCCAGTTGGGAGCCAGTAAAATCATTTGCGGTCTGTCCTGTTTGATTTTCAGAAGTATCCGAGGTAGAAGAGGCAAAGGAGGAAAAGCATATACTGAGAGGTGCTTCCAACTGAATGAAAGGGCATCCACTTTCCATACTAGCTTGTGGTAGGTCCTCATGCAGAACATTTGAAGTTGATGATTTTGAGGAGATGCAAAAAGATCTATGTCCAGGCACCCCCACGCCTCCATTATCATCCTGAATATCCGAACATCCAACATCCATTCATGTGGATCCGAAAGATTTCTGCTTAGACTGTCTGCCAGAGTGTTGTCCTTTCCTGGCAGGAATTGAACTTGTAAGTCCACCTTGTTGGCTAGTACTGTGTTCTACAGAGCCATGGTCAATCTGCACAGGGGGTAAGAGTGAGATCCTCCCTGCTTGTTTATGTACCACATCACCATAGTATTGTCCGTCTTTATCAGTAATTGGCCCGGTAGAATAAGATCTTTGAAGGCTGTCAGGGCATTCTGTACAGCTAGCATCTCCTTCAAATTTATGTGCAGATGCATTTGGTCCTCTGTCCAGGCACTCTGAAGACATTTCCCTTGCATGTGGGCTCCCCATGCATAATCCGAAGCATCCGTCATTATGACTTGATTGGCTGGAATGGGACAGAAAGGCCTCCCCTTGTTCTGGAGACAGGCCTCGGCCCACCAAAAAAACTCCTGCCAGAGACAAGGCAAAATTGTGATCACTGTTTCCAGACTGTGGCAATGCTGAAACCATACACTCTTGAGGTACCACTGTATCTTCCTCATATGCAGCCTTGCATATGGTATTAACAGAATGCAGGATGCCATGTAACCCAGAGCCTGCAGAATTTTTCTTGCAGACAGCTGACTCATTAAAGCCAGATTTTTGAAATAAGAAGCCAGTTGCACATTTTTGTCTGGTGTCAAATAAGCCATCTGGGTTGTAGAGCTCAGAAGCACACCCAGGAATGTAATTTGCTGCATGGGCACCAGGTTTGATTTCTTTAGGTTCACTGTGAACCCTAGGCACAAGAGAAGATGCTGCACAAATGCTAGATGCTGAAGTAAAGTCTCCTTGTCGTCTGCTTGAATGAGACAATCATCCAGATAAGGGTATATTTGAATTCCCTTCTGTCTGCAAAATGCCATTACTGGTGCCAGGCACTTTGTAAAGACCCTGAGTACACTAGATAAGCCAAAGGGCAGCACAGAAAACTGGTAATGCCTCAAGCCCGCTTTGAATCTCAGGTACCTTCTGCACTCTTGCTGTATGGGAATATGCAGGTAAGCCTCCTTCAAGTCCAAAGTCACCATCCAAGCTTTCTTGCTCAGCATAGGCAGCAGCTGCTGCAGAGTGAGCATCTTGAATTTTGGAATTTCTAGGAAGGTGTTCAATACGGAAACGTCCAGGATTGGTCTCCATGTGTTTTCCTTCATGGGAACCAGGAAAAGTCTTGAATAAAACCCTTGCCCCATTTCTGAATCTAGTACCAAACCTATGGCCCTCATATCCATGCGAGACTGAACTTGCCGTTGTGCCTCTGCCCATTGATGCTTTGGCAGATCTGGCCATCCGTTTGATTTTGGCAAGGTATGGAAATGAAACCTGTAACCCCTTGAAACTATATCCAGAACCCATTTGTCTTGGGTTATGCGGCTCCAGTTGTAATAAAAAAAGAGAGATTTTTCCTCCCAAAGGCGCATCCAGGAGGGGAGCCCCTGGAGCTAGTAAGGAAGAGTCATAATGACTGTTTCCTGTAAGGTTGTGACCTATCTTCTCCTCCCTTGGGAGAGGGGACACTCCACTGCTTATTTCTGAAAGGGGGCTGTGCCTGACCCCTACCTCAGGAATGCCTGTATCTGCCCCTCTGAGGTCTGTCCGAGCTCAGAAAGGACCAAGGTTTAGCTGGCCAATTCCTGCTAAATCTAGGGGATTGTACCTGTAGAAAATCTTTAACCGTCTGCATAGATTTGGCTTTGTCTTCCATTTTCTTCCATACTTCCTCAGCTTTGGCCCCAAACAAAACATTGTGCTGCAAAGGGGCATCTAAAAGCTTAGCTTTAACCTGCTCCGGCAAACTTTGCTCCTTTAACCAAGCATGCCTTCTAATAACTGCGCCAGTTGCTGCAGCCCTGCAAGAAGCCTCCAAAGAATCAAAACCACAGTGCAGGGTATGTTTACCCACCTGCTCAGTAGCGTGCGATAAATCCTGTAATTCCTTATTGTCTGCACCACCAGAAACAGCAGACATCTTTTGCTTTAACACAGACAAAAGGTATTGCTGATATTTTAACATATGAAATTGACAATTCAAAGCTCTAATAGACAATGTAGCAGAAGTATAAACTTTTTTGCCCCATCTTTCCAAGGCACTGGACTCTCAGTCAGAGGGAATAGGAGTCTTAGCAGAGGCCGCTTTAACACCCTTAGGGCCCTGAGAAATAGTTTCTGGATCAGCTGAAGGATTCTTAAAAAGATATTTGTGGGAATCTGGAACCCTATAATACCAATCCGGTTTGACAGGAGCAGGAGGAAAAGAATCAGGAGAGAGAGATGCCTCTGTAAAAACATCATCCACAATGTCCAATACAGGGGGAATAGCCAGGGATCTATGCTGTGGAAGCAGAAGAAAATCCCTAAGCCTTTTCTTAGATTCAGAGTATTCCTGCCCTTCCCAGTGAAAATGCTCTCTCATGTCATGCAAGGTTTCCCCAAATGAAGAATCCTCAGGAGGATAGGCCGAAGGAAGGGATTCTTCAGCATCAGAATCCTCATAAGGAGGGAAGAAATAATCCTGCTCAGAAGAAGAAGCAGAAGAAATCAAAACTTGATCTGAGGAATCATAATCTGGCTCTAGCCTAGGTCTCTTGTCAGGAGGGGGATGAGAACCCCTGATCATAGTTAACAGGTCTTCAGCCATTCTAAGCATCTGTCTTTGAGGTCTAGGGCCCTGAACAGAAGGTGCCTGTGAATGCTGCTTTGTCTTTGCCGGAGCCTTAGTCTTTGCCTTTGTCCTTGACTGCAAAACTGGAGTCATCTGTACATGAAGCTGTGTATGCCTAAAAACTCCCTCAGAAGCCGGTGCCTGCACAGCGGCTCTGGACCCATCTGAGGGAGCAATATCTGGAGGTCCAATCCCTGAAAAGTCTGAAGGCCCCATCAGCTCCTCACGGGAGTTGGTACAGGCAACCGGTTCAAAAGTGGCGGATGACAGGGGCTGCAAAAGCGCCTCACTGACGACAGCCAAACCGGCAACTGGCTCTGGTTGAATAAAGTCATCCACTTTGGACCTCGGAGGCCTGTCTTTATCCTTGCGCCTATTATATATTGCAGTAACCGGATAAGAATCCGACGACATATTGTAATTAAATCTTTTTCCAAAATAATGGAAGGCAAAATCGTATCTACGCCTAATAGTGCGTTGATTAAACTTAGCACAAAACCTACAATTAGCTACATCGTGGTCAGGATCTAAGCAAGGTATATAGTAAGAGTGAAAATCCTTATGAGGTATTTGCTTCCCACAAGAAATACAGTTATTAACTTTTTCAGACATCGGACTGGAGCAAGAAAAAGGTTTCCCCAACGGGGTACTTAGCTCAAAAGAAGAAGTCTTCAATTCAAAAGCCACCAAAAATAAACAGGAGTCGGCCGACCTGCACTTGCGAACTGCTTTGCAATGGGCACCGCACGGCAAGAAAGACTGGGGAAAATGGCGTCGGCTGAGGTCTTTATACCCCTGGCACACTGACGTCAGTGCAGGAGCGACTTCAGCCAATGTCAGACCTGACTTTGGGACTCTGGCCGATCGAGGGCTGCTGCCAGCAGGAAGAACCCTACAGTAATGACTGTAATAGTGAACCACGAAGAACATCACCATATTTCTTTTCTCTACTTTCTCTTTCAGATTAGTCATTCAGTGTAAATAGCCAAATAGCCACCATAATTAATAGTTAAAACCTTCATCTAAACTTTAGAGGAGCTAATAATAAAATCTTGTCCTTAAAATTACCCTATTTCAAATTAGGCATAGGACAGGAAGTATTTTGCAACATAACTGAAACCACCTATACATGGAACTGAGAAAGGAACAAACAAGTCTAGGTTTATAAGTGAACCAAAAATAATTGTCTATGAAAATAAGTAGAAACTTTTCAGGCACTCTAGGTAAACTAAAATACTGTCCATATGCACAACACCTTTGATCATAAAATTCCCTGCCTATACCAGTTTCCTTTATTTCTGCATGATGCTGGTCTTAACTCCACTTACATTTAATATTTTTTTTTCTCTAAGAGATATCTTATTCCTATACTGCAGCAAAGTTTACTTTTAACTTTACTTATGCAAAGTATAGACTATTTCTTAGTTTATTTACTCTTTTCTACATGTTTATCTATTTTCTGTGAATACTGTTTATATTAATTTGATTGTATTGTCAGGTAATAATAGCACTCCATTCAATTAATTGTTTTGGTTCCTTGTATTTGCTGTTATTTGAATTCCTGTTGTATTTTGCTTCATTAGTATACAAAACTGCATTCCACTGAATGTATTATTTTGATCGCCTGGACTCTATGGCCCAGAGGAGCCTTTGAGCAACGCTACTCACCCAGTTAATACATTCATTCATACACACATAAATAAATAGATATAGAGATAAATAACCTGGCAGGGAAGACATTTAAGGTGGTAGGAAATAAAGGTATAAATGTGGAAAAGAGACCCCTTTCTAGGAAGGTGGGAGTTTGCATTCTCAGAGGTCATAACTGTCCACAACGAGAATTCTGAAGAATGAGAGGAACATGGCAGATAATGTCTGACTGTAACATATGAAAAGGAAGAAATTCTTAAAGCTGCAATGTAGATCGGAGAAAGACCTAGCAGTAGATGTCATCATATCTCTTAACCTCTTAGTGCAAGAAATAAAGGCTAAAATAATGGAGGGACAAAGGCTCAAAATAGGGACTGAGTTTAAAATTTGTTCTTATAAACTTAGAAAGTTGATAGAATAACAGGATTTCTGTTAGTATGCATTTTCTGAAGGATATGAATCCTGAAACTCAAATGCATGTCATTATTTAGTGACTACAATCCTCATTGGTTTGCCAGAAAAAAAGCAAATTTTACAAGGAACAGATCAAAAATATGAAACAAAAACCTGGACAGTTTGTGAAAATTAGGACAGTTGACAGCTATTGGTGTCTTCTTAGTCCAGAAGGGACAATGACACTCAAAGATAGCTTGCAAGGGTAATTTGTTCAACCATACCTTTAAACTTAGACAGTAGCAGATATGATATAATGGAAACAAATTAGAAATGGACTTAAAAAGGCATTAGATAGAAAAAAAACTGAGCAAACAAGGCTTATTTGGTACATAACTTAATAATATTACTATACACTAAACAGTCAAGATCTGACGATGAAGGGGCTACAAGTAATGATACAGGAGAGGTTGGGCATTGTTGGTATCATGGAAACATGAGTCAGCGACATGAGGGGTGGGACACAGAGGTGTCACTGTAATGATTAATTATAAATGAGATATTGGAGGAGACTCATTGATCTATATACATGTTTTTGTCAGATATAAGATTAGAGAGGATGAGGAACAACCTCTCATGAAGGCAGTAAGGAAGTTGTGGTGAATACTACTAAGGATATGTGCCATTCAGCTAACTTTAATGACTGGGGTATATTGTGTCTCTATACAATGTATCAACCCCACCACCTCATAAGGAGATAAAGTAAATAGTGAACACCAGAACTTAGGGTAACAACCATGCCATTCAGGTAGAGAAATGGGGAATATTGTGGACATATAGTATACCAAGCCTCAGATTCACCAAGAAAGGAGAACAAGGGTCTCAAGAAGACAGCAAAGAAGATGAATAATTAGGAGTAGAGTTATAATAATGAGGGGCCTGAATCTTGTAGGAATAGGCTGGGATATCCCAATTTCCATAGTTAAGGAGATATGGGGATTTTTAAAAGTCTTTGATGATGACTGGTTTATCTAGCTGATGATTTTTTTTCATAAAGGATAGTAATATGGCATGGAAAAAAATGGAAGAGATCAAAGATCTTCAGCAGAATATGCCATTAGCAAACAGTAATGGCACCACTGTGTAATTCAGAGCAGGAAGAAGGATAAAGTCATCAGCAGACATTATGCACTGAAATTTGAAAAGGATGGGTTATGCTGAACTGAGATACAGAGTTAGAGAGGAGTTAGTGTACCCGAGGAAAATTGAGGAGGTTAAAAAGCTAAGGTCATAGGTCAACAGTTGAACAATCAAAACAAATTGGCATAATTATTAAGATGATTACCTTACAGACATGAGGTGCAGGGTTTGATTCTGACATGGAGTAATTGGCTAGGCTTAAAATGGCCCACAAGGGCAGTTAACCTACTACTAATCTATGAACCTATGACCTACAGAGAAGATTTTAAAAGAAAAAGATACAAAATTTGGAAAATAAGAGAATAACAGTGTGGTTACATAGGATTATGATGTAGGGAATTAGGGAAAATGAAAGCATGAATATATAGAATGAGGTGAAGGGGGAGGTGCAGGCATAATAAAAGGAGGCAGGCTGAAGCTTAACAAAGGATCAAAGATACATGTGGATAAGGACATGGTAGAATGGCTAAAGAAGGGGAAAATTTTAGACATAAACAGAAAATAGGATGGGATGACTAAGACTGATCAGGCTGAGTATGGATGGGAGGGAGATCATGGAAAATGAAGAGAGGTAAAAAAGTATCAATATTGAATAAATAAATGAATTATCTTGGTCTTTGTAAAGGAAAGGTGGCAGGGAGCCAATGAAAGAAGGAAGTAAGTCAGAGTGTAAAGAGCAATCAGTAGAAATGATGGCAGATGGGTTAGGGGAGGGATTTAAAAGGGAATTGACAACACTAAGGGAGGATGAAGTACAAACGTCCAGAAGGGCTGCTTCCTGCTTTCTTCAGAAATCTGTTCAGTGTACTAGAAGATCACATATGTTGATCTTATTTTAATTTTAAATTTATTCATCTGTTAATAGAAGAAGAGAACCAACTCATTGTTGATCCTCTACCGCAGTTATGCAGGCTGCAATAGCAATGGTAAATGTAATATATAAACACCTTGGAGTAATTGTTCCAACAACATGCTTTGTGGAAATGATAGGAAACAAGTATACCCAGAAAAAGCATTGCAGTCATAGGAAGGCTATGAGGATTTAACACAGAACATGGCTGGAGGTCAAGACAGAATCCCAAATTCTGGCATCTCTGAGGAAAAGAACTTAGCTACTGGTCCATTGTGATGCTCATCTTCAAGGAGACAATTCTGATACCCTTGTGCAAAAAGTGAAAGATGGAAAAATCTGGGAACTTGCAGGACAGGCTAACAGACAAGTAAGGTTATGCATAAAATCATAAAAGGAAAGTCTAGCTGTTTGTTTAAAGGATACAGTATTCAGAGTATTGCAAATTAGGGGTCTGTGCATCAATGGAACTATTAGAAACCTCATCCAGTTTTCTGACAAGTTTACAGGAGAATTGGGTAGTTGAAAACTGCTGGAAATGATTTGAACTTTAGCAAAGCTTTTTACTTAGGTTTCTTATAGAAAATAACAGGGTTTCTGGATAGGACCTAAATGGATGAAATGGATTGCTGCATATTTGGAAGGTAGGACAGATGGCTTTGACAAATGTCCCAGCAATAAACTAAGTGACTACTGGAGTGCTACAGGGGTTTGGTCTAGTCCATTTAGGGTGTTTGGCTTAGACATAGCTATGGGAACAGAGAAATGGATCAGCCTCACTGTGGAGGACACAATGACAGTTGCAATACTATAGGACAGAGAGGTAAGTCGAAGAAAGGAATAAGAAAGGCTTTATAAGTCAACAGAAAAAAAGCAGCATTTCAGATTCAATGGAGATGACTACAAAGCAATGCACTTCATTCAGATTTCCGATTATTTATTGTCTTACAACAGATCTGTTGTTAGAACCTTGATAAAATTACAGATAAGATAATGTATAAAACGTACCCAAGAAGAATAATAATTTCTAGCAATTATATCCTACCTTTTACTTCACTCATCTTTACCAGGGCAAGTGGAAGATATTTTGTTGTAGGTTCACCCCTTTTGGAAAGCATACAATTCAGCATCGTTCTTTGACTTAACACGCAACATTGTTTATGTTAAGTATTAAAACTATGTAGAAGCATTGTCTATGTCACATTTTTTGTATAATGCAAAATCTAGTATTGCATGAAATATTACATGAATTAAATCCTGCTTTAATTGTTTATTAGATGGGCAACAATCCTCCTCTTTCTGATATGTGCTAATGCACTTGGCGAGTACAACATCTCTGTAGATCTCAAACTTATATCTCATATGAATAGTTCTCTATGACATATTTTAATATCTGTCTACATTTTCATGATTACACGATACCTCATGTTGCTTTGATGTCCTCTTTTTCCTTGTGCTACTCTGCTAACCAGTTTCCTAATATAAAAAGAAATATTTCTTACTCACATATATTTCCCTCTGCAAATATCTTTCCATGTATCCTAAACCATAAATATTCTGAAGTCTCCCTTTATTCTTTACTGAAGGACTATGTCTTGCTATCTTACTTTCTCCTTCCAAACTTTGGTAATCACCATTGACATCAACCCAGTTTTCCTCATTTTGTCTGAGGGTTCAGGGTGTCACACCACTGGTAACATTACCTAGAGTCAATGTTCACGCTGCCTAGGTGGCCAGCAGGCACTTTTTATCTGTGAGCATTATCCTTATCCAGTTCATCAGCCTCTGTGCATCAGTTAGCCTTTCACCAGTTAGTGTGGTTAATTTAGTTCATAAATACACATATGGAAATGAAGGTGATAATCTTAAGGCTTTCCTTAAAGTTCTGTATTAGACTTTTGCACTCATACCATGCATCTACTGTACAAGTAAGTACAGTAAGTGCTTTAACTTTCAGGTATCACACTATGGGAATAATTATGGACCCTCCCAAACAAACACTCATTCTCTTCATGTGAATATAGCATTTTCCTGTTTTATTTTTATATGCATTTTTTACTCTGAACATAGAATTTAGAAAATGATAGTGGCCTGGAATGCAAAACTGAAGGCAAGTAAGATGAAACAGAATATATACAGGCAGTGATTATTGAAGCAAGTGAGTAAAATTAGAAGAAGCTGAAAATTGAGATAGAAAGGAACAAAACAAAATAGATCAATATCTTAAGCATCTGGTAGCTACAGCTGAAACAAAGTGTCAACAGATGTGCATATCAGAAGAATGTCATAGTAGTTGAAAGAAATGTAAAGGAAACAGTCATTCATTCAGTGCTGCTGTATAGTTTACAAACCTTGCAGTAAAGGCAGAGCAACTAAGGAAACATGAGGCGCTGGAGGTGAAAAGCCTGAGATGGGTAGTAGGTATGCACACTGTGTGACAGATGAAGGAATGCAGACATCCAAGCAGAAGCCAAAGCAGGCTGAGTTACAGAGATGGTCAAGGAGAACACATTGTTGTGGTCCAGTTGTATGTGCAAGAGAGCAGAAGCTGACTTGGTAAAGCCGATTTGAGGGAGAGAGAAAGAAGACAAGAGGAGAAAAAAAATCTCCAGACAAAAGATTGCGAGATTGTGTGAGAGATGATGTGAGATAGGTGAGTTTGACAGTCAAAGAATGTAGATGAGTGATTCTGAACAAAGAGAAGTGGCAACATTTGACACGCCAACATGACTCCATGAAGAAAAGGGAAATGGGGGTTGTTGATGGTGATGATAATGACAAGTTTATTTTTATTATATCTTATTATATTTGAATTGTTCTCATTAATCTTTCTTTCATGAATTTATTAATAACATCACGTTATTTTTCAGCATTGAGAAAGATGTGGCAAAGAATACTAAGTGATCCATATAACCTATGGTAGTTGTGATGTGAGCCACGGTGACCCCAATGTTATATATCAGCTGTGGTAATGGAAATAATTGTGGCAGTGCTGATGAAATATGTGTAAATGATTATCATACTTAGAATGGACCACAAGGAGCAAATGGAGAGAGAGTTGACATCACCAAATAGAGTGCAGTGGGGTATCCCCAGAGTGATGCACTTCAGAACAAAAAAAGTCATGATCATGTCCTATCAATTCTTGGTTAGCTCACAAACTGGGTAGAGTATATGGTGGCAGAGACATACTAGAACTTTACAATATTGGAAAGTGTCCAGACAAGAGTAACCAGAACTACATGTGACAGAGAATGGAAAGATGAATGACCAGAGATCATATGCCATATAAGTTGCGGATATCTTTCTAGAAAACAGAAGAAATGGTAGGGGGTGGACCTGATAGAAGTGCACAAGATCATGTGGGAAGTTGATAAGAGGTACCTCTGAAACAAAAACACAGCTACACACTGGATAAGTGGAAGTATTTTTAACAGAGGTGATTATATATTCATAAAATGGGTTCAGATAATGGGTGATATGAATGGAGAATCTAGAAATGCATTCATACATTAAAGATGGTAAGAGGGACTAGTGGATAAAGAGAAACAGAAAGAGAAAGACAATTAGGGGGATGGATGAACATAAGATATAATATTCAATTCACCTAAAAGTTAGGCTTGACAGGCTGTTTTGTTCTGTGATCAACCAAAAGTAATATATTTTCACTTTTACAGACATCAGAAAGAATTAGACAAAGCAATAATCCCTGTGATATCATTTATGAAATATCCTTTTTTAATGACTTAATTTAGTATGAGACTTTATGACATTTTGCTTGTGTTTATTTATGATATTACTCTATGATCCACTTCCAGGGCTGTCTATTTTGTTCATTAAACTTTCTATTAATATTCCCAAATGCCTTGTTGAAGATTTAAAGGGTCTATATTATAGAGATGAAATTTCAAAATCTTGAACGCTCACGAGCAGAAATACAGGTAATCGAATTCGCTATTGTGGGGGTCTGCACTCCACACCCCCCACTAAATATATATTCCATCTCCGAGATCACACTACAGTGAGAAAGGGCAAATTTTCCGATCTTCACTGTATCGCGATCTCACAATAGCGATTATGAAGAACGTCAATTTTGACGTCTAAGCCATTCGATATTTTGATTTTTCGTCGATCTAATAGGGACCCAATTTAAAAATGTGACTTCTAAAGTATCTCTGTCTCTCATTTATACCCCATTGTAATAGTTGGTGAACACTATTAGAATTGCCTGACATGACATTCCTGATTTAAATCTATACTGTTTTTATTTCATCTCTCAATGGGCTTTCAGACATGCTGAAATGCTTTAATTCACCAGCAGTTCCACGGGTTAACTAAAAAAATACCAGTCTATAGTTTTCAGCCACTGTCTCCACTCTTGAGAAAGGCAACTCATCTTTTGTCTTCTAGGTTTCATGAACCTTAACATTTTCACTTGATCTGGTGTGGGCACGCATTACTATTATAATTCCAGGATGAATCCTTCCAAGTTCCATTGTCTTGTCTGACTTTAAGTTTTGCAGTACTTTTGTAACTAGGTTCCCCTGTAAAAAATGAGATCAACCCCATTTTCATGGCTTCTGAAAATGACTGGATATGGTAAATCTGCATTTTCCTGCTTTGTAAATATTGTGCACAGGTATTGATTTAGAAACTTTTTCAGCATTTCGACCACATCATCTGTTTTCTTAATTTTTTTTCTTTTGACAACGAATGCACATTACCTAACACTGATACTGACTACTAACATAACAGATGGATTTGGTGTGTCTGCAGTATCAACTACTCAATACTGCTCAGAAACAGTAATTATGGTTGATGAAGCAGTACAAAACAGATATTTACTTTATTTTTGCATTTACTAAAGTGAGAGAGAAAGATGATATTATGAGAATAATAGAATATTCTGGTTAGCATAGAAAGAGCAGCTGAGTTGTTCACATGGGATAATAAGTGAAGACAAACCGCAAGGAAAGCATTTCAACAACAGAGCTGATTTCTGTTTTTAAAAATAGACTTGTATTCATTAGGCTAATAATTGTCTTGGTAAAATGAGTGTAATAAATACCAGCGTACTGCAACAGGAGTATAGCTGTAATCTTTAAATGTGCCATGATTCCGATATATATCCTGAATGACAGATAGATAGGATATTCTCAAGACAGAAGTGGATATTAACTCAGGTGTAAGGCATGTATTAAAATGCATCCAGTCTAGATAACTGTAGCTTACAGACAGTTGTTTGGTTAATGTGTGTGTGTGTGTGTGTGTGTGTGTGTGTGTGTGTGTGTGTGTGTGTGTGTGTGTGTGTGTGTGTGTGTGTGTGTGTTAGTTAGGGGTGAAGGTTATAGGCAGCAAAAGGCAGTACTCTATCCACTAAATATGGTCACTCAGTTTGCTAGCTATGAATGGAAAATAGAGAGTCTGACAAGTATTTCAAGCAAACTTCAGGGTCACTGCTCAATGTCTGCATTCACAAAACACTGCATAATGGTACAGGTATGTATATAATGAGTCACTGGGCTGAAACTCAGGATGTCCAAATGGGATTACTTTAGGTACTAATATTAACTTTCATGCATTTATCTCCCACACATATTGTACTTTATATCTACTATGACTTTTGGATCAATAGTACATGGAGTTATTGGATTACCCAGAGGTTATAAAGCCCTCTGCATGTTGTATTAGAGGCTACACCATGTCCTTGGAAAGGGTGACATTTCTCCCTTCTCACCAGGCTCACCATGTATAGCTCTTAACATGTAACACATATTACTAATAAACAGGGTCCAATGTTCACAAACATTGTGAATGACTGTCGCAGGGTGTTTGTTTGTTAGTGCACTACTCTGCTTTGAATATTTATATCTAACTCACTCATCAGCTCCTGACTCAAGAAAGCTAAATGAGGCACTCACTAAAGAGAAAGCAGGTAACAATGCTGGAATATGAAAGCAGAGATATTTGTCATATAAAATATGCTATTTATCCAGTTAGATTAAGATAGTTTAATTTTTACTGGGTTTTTCAAAAGATTTTTGCACTACACCATGATAAATTAAAAATAAAAAGTTTTGATTACTTTTTGTTTTGTGTTTCTCTTTATTTTCACTACAAGGCTCTCCTGTGATTTTTATCTTAAAATGTATATACGTTTAATGCTTGTAAACGCCCAATTTCATACATAAATAATCATGAGCTGCCTGTTCACATCTAATGTAAATGTTCCCTGTTCCTGTTCTTCTTTTGTTACTGGAGATAAACAGATAAAATAAATAGACAAATAGATAAAATCTCCAAATGTTTTACTATTAAACAATCATTTCTGATTATTTCAGTGACTATATCTTCGACAAACTGCAACACCTAATTATATGACAAAGCAATACAATAATGTCATGGGCAGAGTTGTTTTATTAAAACCAATCTAAAAGTGAAAAGAAATGTATAGAAGGCAAAATGTTCTGACACACGCATTCTGAAAATCCATCAGTTATAGTTATATAATGCTGTTTGCAGAATTTTATGGCGTATCTATGCATTATATGACTGTAAGCAGAAAACTGGGTCATAATTGAAATGTAGCATATTTCTTTCTGAATTGTAGTTAATTAATAATTTCTAATTTAAAAGACAGAACATTTTGCATAGAAATCCTTGGATATCCATAAAAACCAGTAAGGACCCTCTTTATATAACAAGGTGTTGGAAAATAAAATTGTTTTATGAAATATGATTTCCTAAGTAATCACACAATTTTGCTTACTTTCCTATTAATCTGTTACTATGTCAATGCATTTTCATAGAGCTGCTATCAGTGGTGTGATAAGAACCAAGAGCCGTGCCTCTAATCAGCACTTTTGCTGACTTTAAAGGTCCTAGAGTCTGTTTAAAGGTAACACTGGTCATGTTTACTGGCTGACTCCATTGTTTGCTCTTCCACATTATGACTGAGTGTAAAGTGTTTGATAGATGTGACTGCTTAGTTAAAAAAAAATGTTAGGCAGGCTAAACCTTGACATCCACATTCATGTCTCTTAGACTCTGAGACTATGAGACATAAAGGGAAGTAAAAAGAAAAGAGAAAGGAAGTAGTGAGCCATTCTTGTCAATATTAAATGCTCCTCAGAGGAGTTTATTTCTCTCTTAAGTGGTGTGCAGGTTTTCTTGGGCTGCTTCTACACAGCTTCTTCTGGGAAATCAGGCCTGCATATGCTGCATTTCAGAATTCAGAGTTCTGGTCAGGACAGTGTTCGGACAGGATTAAAAGCTGATAGATCAAAATAAAATGACTAGTACAGAACTATAACAAGGCACATGAAGTAATGACACTCAGATAAGCAAAACAATTGTAATATACTGAACAGCCAATATTCCTGGAACTATGGATTTATTAAATTACTGTGGCAACAGGGGAACCCATTCATTTATATCTGCTTTACAAATGCATTTCTTTATCTCGGTTCTTGCATAGTTCAAGTGGCTTTGACATCAGTATAAAAAATGCAGTACATTAATGTTTTGGTATAGCAGCATATGGCTGGAAACAAACTGCTGTGAATAACCTTTACAATGGTAAGCATTTACTTGGAAACAATCTTCTTACTTGTGAATAACCCTTTCACTACTTTAATCATGGAAAATGTGCTGCATTCACTTGCTTTAGCATTATTATTCTAATTAAAATGTAACATTCAGGTTGATTCTGTACTGGGATTCAGGTAGCACTGACAATAGTTCCTATACTAGCCAGATACTCCAGTGCTTACTTTTGTTTCTCTTTATAACTTCACATCTTCCTTATCTGCAAGTTGCTCCAGAGACACTTCACATACATGACAGTACTCATAATAAAACTATAAAAATAGCTATCCATGCACTTTCAGTATTTTCAGGACTGATGAAGCAGAGTCTATCTATCTTTCTGTCTGTTAGTCTATCTCTCCATCTATTCCGGAACTTTGGATTCATTATGGGGGCCTGTACCCCATACACCCCTGCTAATTATGGTTTCCCTTCATATAATCAAAATTCTCTAAACTCGAAAGTCATAAACTCGAAACCAGAATCTCGAATTTAGAGAAACTTGAACATATGAAAGGGACAAAAAAAAAATTAACACCTTTCAAATGTTTTCGCAGGGGGGCACCCCCCACACCCCCCTACTTAAATATACCTACTCTGAGATCGCACTATAGTGAAGGAAAGGGAAATCTCCCATTCTGTGCTATACGTGTAAGCACAAAATGGAAGATTTTCCATTCCTCTGCTATAGTACGGTCACGGAACATTCACATTTAAACTGCTAGGGTACAGGGGGACCTGGCCCCCTGCAATAAGGTAAGTTAACTTTTTATTTTTCTAAACCTAAGGCTTCCATTCACAATTTCGAGTGAATGGAAGTACGAGATTCTGGTCTCAAGATTATGAATTTTGAGCTTCCATCCATTCGATCTTGTGAAGAGGAACTGTTTTCCACATAGATTTGTGTGTGTGTGTGTGTGCGTGCGCGCACGCATGAGTGTGTGTGTGTGTGTGTATTTTTATATATATATATATATATATATATATATATATATACTTTTTTATATATGTTTACATATTTATATATTTATATATGCATATACATGTAATTGCTCATTTATACAGCTGCAGAATTAATTGATCACACCCTACTTTGAAAATCAGACTAAGTATGTGATAATCCTATTTATGGTAGCCTGTGAATATATACCTAACAGTGCTACTCACAGATTTTTCCTGCAACTGCCTCTACTACCTTTATGTTGCATAAGGTGCATGCAGAAAACATTTACATATATCTGCACTGTTACTTAGCTCTGGATCATGTTTGGCATCACATTTTTCATTACTTTAATGCCAGTTGTGTACTATCTTTTGAACAGTTTAACTCTTCTGATATGAAATACACCTAAATATGTAAAATATACCTGTTTTTGTATCTTTTTGGATGAGATTTAGATAAAGGAAACAGCACTCAGTAACATTTTGGTATGCCACTGGATTTATTCACCTACTTATAAAGTTATTTATTTATTAACCATTTTTCTAGTCTGATCCATACTAGATATGCTACAAGGCAGCAAAAGTACAGCAAAATTATTTTATTTTAATAATCAGATTGGACTGCAAGAGACTTTCTGCAGCCTAAACATATGCAAGCACTGCAATGAATATCAATTCTTTGTTATGTTACAGGAATATATAATCATCTACAGGATACTCAGGGCATGGTACCTTTTCCAGCAATTATGAAGTGCTAATGAAAAAAAGCTGGGGACTGGCAAGGAAAGACAACCGATGTGAGATCACTGATTCAAAAAACTGTGGGGTTTGAATAAGTGGAGCACTGTTGCAGTAAGGTAGAAGTGAAGCTGGTGATGATTCACTCAGAAAAGTCACATGGAAAGGAGACGCACTGGAAGAAAAAAATGCATAAACATCTGAGAACTACAAAGAAGTGAAGAAAAAGCCTGGACAGATTCCTGGCAAATGTCCAGAGAACTAAGACATGTTAGCCTTGTTTCTGATGCCTAACTACAGTTGTTGAACTAGTGACATGTGACACCAAAAAGACTACAAACAGCTCAGGAAGCTCAGTGCTGTAGCTGTTATGGTGGCGCTGGTTGGTGTTAAGGACATGTTACTTTTATAGTACTTAACAGCAGCAAGAGGGTGCTTAACAATTCTTAAGTTCATTTCTAACTCATAAAGGTGCTTAACAAACTTGCCTTTTCCTGATTTTGGAACATAATTGCAGAGCTCTAGGTGCTTTATGCACTACTTAGTAATATAAATACCACATCAGGTCTCCCCTGAAAAGAGACTACTAGCCTAGTGGGACTAACCCAATCAACAAAGGATAACTAACTAAATAAATTAAAGCTAGACATTTATGTTTCCATAAGATATCGAGCACATTTATAAAATAAATATTTCCATTTTATGTTATGCACAAGTGCTTAAAACACATTTGCTAATATTTTATTAGATAACCACTTAATCTGCCATTTTCATAAACACAAGTATTTTTATTGCATGCTGAACCATGATATCTTTTCCACATTTCTGAAAAAATATCTGATGCTTTTATTATTTTATTTATTTATTTATTTATTTATTTATTTATTTATTTTAAACAGACAGTAGTTACATTGGATTACATAGTGATTAACAATTTAACATAGAAATTAATCTGTGAAGTACATAACAGGCATTAACAAATGTAACAATGAGAAGTTCCTGCTGTATAATAAGTACTTAGTTTGTGGGTGAGTGAGAGTTGATACCACTAGGTCTCTAGCTTGTTTAGATCACATTGCCTTAGGTTGGTATATGCTTTGGTGAGAAATTGTTTATTTCTTAGCAATTTGGTGTGTTCAGTTGGGTATATAGTGGTGTTAGTATGTTTGGTGGGTTGGAAGATGAGTGAGTATTAATTGGGCATCGGATAACCATGTTTCAACAGAGGAAAAGGCTTCTGATGATGTCAGACAGGTAACTAAACCAGTTGGTGACTGTGATTGATTGTGAGAAGGATAGGTTATTGAGGACAGAGATAAGTTGTGTGTGGGACCATGTCAAATGCTTTAGATAGGTCTAGAGCCATTGTTTTATGCTGAAGGATAGTGTGTACTGGAAAGGAGGTTGTTAGTAAGGAGGTAGTGTGAGACCTGAGAGTGTATGCATCTCTCTAGTATTTTTAATCAAATGGAGAATATGGTAGGCAGGCCAGATCAGCTTTGATTGTTTGGTATTCACTTGGGAGGTTGTCTGCTGCTAATTTGGTGGGTTTAGATTACTAGTTGAAGGTGTGGGTTGGAGGGGAGGGGGCTTGTGTTGTTTAGCTAGTGATAGTATGGTTTCGGTGAAGTGTGTGTTGAATGAGGTAGCAATATTTTCTGAGGTAGCAATATTTTGCAACACAGATTGCTCTTTCACATGTCTTATCGCAATTTATTCTTAATTGGCAAAAGCATATTGCATGCAACATAACATTAATAAATATATACAGTCCAAATCTGTGATACATGTATCTTTTATTTAATGTAGGTGTTGTACCCAGAGGTCATGTGACTACATTTTACAGGGATATTATTCCACAGTATTTATGATTCAGAGAACTGTGTTAAAAAAGAAGAACAACAAAGAATAACGACCTCTGGTATTCATTCTTTAAATTAACAAAGAAAATTATGAAAATGTGTACACCTTATGCGTAATATTCTTCCTTCCAGTGTCAGCAACTTAAGGAAGTAACTGGACATTTTAAGACTTCACATGCTCAATGTTATTCATTTGCTGCATGGATATGATATGAATCTATGCCCAATACAGTTAAATGCCATGACATTGTATGTGTGTGTGTGTGTGTGTGTGTGTGTGTGTGTGTGTGTGTGTGTTCCCAAGTGTACACATCCTATTGTACTGTTTGTGGGTTGCTGTTACTATTCAACTAGCGAGTATATATTTTTTTAAATTACTGAATCTTGAAACAGGTTTAGACAGATTTATGACCTCAGCCTTAGTAGTGACCATGCAGAACATTTTTCAGTTACTTTGTCAAGCAAACCATTCAAATCAACAGGCAACAACAAGGCAGTGAGGGAAAATTACAATTTCTATACCATGTACAAATCAGCCCCATGTTATATAAAAATACCACACATCAGTAAAAAAAAACTCATGTACTTCTCCCAGACACACACACACACACACACACACACACACACACACACACACACACACACACACACACACACACACACACACACACACACACAAGCATTCTCTGTCTCATTTGGGCTAGCTATCAGACAACTAATTGTTTATAGAGATACTGGATTCATAAAAGTCACCACAAACTGTACACTTAGTGTAAATTGTCTTTGTGTTAGGGATGTTCTTGAATTCAGAAAGTGTACACATAGTATACAGTTTGTGGTAACTTTTATAAATCCGGCCTATAATCATAGACATACCAATAATAAATTATCATGAATGATTAATATTCTATTGATGTGACATTGCAATTTCCGCAAATTATTTAAAAGGGTTCTTTATCTTTAGTTTTGATAATTACAAAATAAATGTAAATCAATGCTCTTATAATTTTCCTAAGCATATAAAAGTAAATTCTTCATATTATGGGTAATATTTTCACAGAGAGATAGGCAGAGTCCTTATTTCTATGAAAAAAGGCTTGAATTAAAGAGCAAATCATGAAATAAATATGACTGAATCATCATTGTAGAAAATTGTTTTTAGAAATGAAAATGTAGTACGATGGAGACTGACTTTTTATGTAGATTCTTCTCAACCCATTTATTAATTAACAGAATAGTTTGATTTTTTTCATTTTGTTTGCACCATGGAATTCTTCACCATTAATAAAGCCTTGCAGTCTGTCTGTGGAATGCATTCTTAGAAGCTTTCATAATCTTTATATGAGTTTCAAAAAGCATGGCTGAACATTAAACAACAGCTATTTATAGTACAGCACTTGGTTAATATTACTGACAGGCTTACATAGAACATAAAATGCACTAGAAAATCAACATACAAAGAGCCAATAAAAATGAATAAATAAAATGACATTTTCTGCTGACGCATATCATTAGAACTCAAAGCTGATTTTTATTCCTGGAGAAAATGCCTTGGTTTTATTTGAAATGTACTGTGTAATAATCTGTATAGTGAACAATATCAATAAAGTGTTACTCTGAGGGGTACACATCAAAGTAGGAGACACATGAATCAAGGTCGCTGTACTCATGGTCCTTAGGTGCTGCATGGAAAGCCCCTCCTCCAAGAAGTCAAAGTACTCAGTTCTCCAAACACACCGTATAGGTTCATACTAGGCAATCAGTCAAACTAGTACACATCTAAACACTATCCCGATAGTGTCCAAAGTGAGAATCAAACCCTGTACCTTGTGTCTGTGAGGTAAACCCTTAAACGCCATGACGATCTGTAAATTCTAAAAAAAAAAAAAAAAAAAACTACCCAGTACACTGTGAATAAGGACAGTTATGTTACCCTTATACAGCATACTTAGTATTACTGTTTACTTTATGTCAGTAAACACAATTGGAGTTAATACATGGTAGGCTAAGAGCATAAAACTATTTAGAATAAGTATAATCCTGTACTGACTATAATGTGTTATCAGTATAATGCAATCATTATTGTGCTGTTAAAAGACCATTTGGGAAGTGGGCTTTATCTCCATATTATTTATTCATCCTATTTGTCTTTTCTGATTTCATGTTGTATTTTAAAGAAAGTTAACTTAAAACTGAATTTCAAAAAAGAAAATGCGCACATCTCAAGTCTTTTCAGTTCATTTTTACTGTGATAATAGAATAGGTAGAAAATTGAAAAAATACAACAGAGAAAATGGAATATATGAAGATAAGCTGCAAAATAAAGATTAGTGTTCACAGTCAAGATACACAATATGCATTTTGCTATAGTCTTAAACGGAGAATTTATAGCTATGTAGAAGTTCATAAAATCATCTAATGCTATAGGGCAATGACTTAAGCAAAAAACATATGGGAAGAAAGGATATGCAAATGACTGTATAATGACTACCAAATGAAGATCCACAGTTTAGTGAGTGCATAATGATATGCAAATGAGGATATGTAAAAGCAGGTCTTGATTTATAGTTGTCAGTACCTGTGGTGCACAAGTAGATGCAAATGTGTATAAAGCCAAAACCATGCCAAAACTTGTGGTGTTGCAATTGGTAAAAATGCCTCAACTACAGCCTTTGCAATACTCAAAATTCAAATCCAATAGTGCCACTAGTTTCTATCCAGCAGCAGGTGACATGGCATAAAATGATTTATCAGAGGATAGCCTGCAGTCAGATAATTAACCTGCAGCTTACTGACAAATTCTGTATACCAAAGATGTTACATAAGGAATGATTGAAATGCATGGCCAACAAACTGGACCTGCAGCAATTTGTTGACTTCTTATACTAATGGATACCAAAGTATATGTACCTTTTGCCACTTTAGTTACAGGGAACTTTCAGAGTAAACCGATGAAACACACAACTTGATTACCTGGAAGCAGGTAGCCCAGACCTGAGCCTTGGGAATCTCCAGACCCACAACACTAGAACCTGTCACAGCCACTACATCAACAGCAATACTGACAGGCAGCAATGGCAGCTGCACACTCATCCTGACAATGTAAGTACTTATAGCAGCTATAGTAAGTAACCTCATGGTCCATGTTGTGCACATCACAATAGATGGTGTCATTTGTGCATCAGAATGTGTGATAATTACAACTGGTATATCAGGATCCACCTCATTCCTTTTCTTGAGAAAATCAAGGTGTCCTCCAGAGGGTCACTTTTTTGACCGAAACAGAGAGAAATGTCTCACTAAAAATGATTAAGAAAATGGCTAAACCCTTACTGCTGCTGGTGTAAGATTCATTCTCATCAGTGTATCTTCAGGTAGATGTCAAGGAGTTAGTGAAAACCTTGGTGCTACAAAAACACACGGCACCACTGAAATTCTTCTGGGTTTCTGAAGACTTACTCTGGTGGTGCCCAGCAAGACTGTTGATCTAGAAGCTGAGGATCTTGGCAGTATTAAGCAGCTGCAGGCAATCCAAGGGCAGCTTGCAGCAGTCCTGACTTATACCCTAGCTATTTCTGCATGGAGATGGTTAGAGGGAAATATTCCCTCCATGCACGAGTGTTTGAATATTATCCTCAAGACATGAACAAGGGACATCATAGCTCAATGTGATTGATTCTGCCACCTACTGAAATATCTCCATATCTTAAAGATTGGGATCAGGACCCACAAAAGTATTTTATTGTGGTTGCTTGTGAGATTTGTAAAAATGTTTCCCATGTAGTCAGAAATAAAATGCTGACCACTGATTTTTGCATAATATTTGAATAAAAAAACAATAGGATGCTGTTCACAGGGCAAAGGGAACGTTCAATGGATCATTATATATTTTTTTGTATAATATTTATTTTTTGACATACACTTACATATATCTTGTATATGTATCTCTCATATATAAATATATCACATCCAAATAATACAGTTTCTTGCTCCTTCTGAGATTAGAACATTTGAAATCATATAATTAGGTGTTGCAGCATGGAATCTGACACTATTCAGTAATGTTATTTGGAATGAAATGTACAAACTACATGTCTATGCATGCCATTAGCGAAACTGCTAAGAAGTCCAATGATGGCTGCAGCAAAGCCTAAGGATGTCACAACGAGATACTGAAACTGAGTGAATCAAAATTATCGTCACTTTAATATCACAATTCAATCAAGACCCAATTGCTGCTTGTCACATTCTAAGACATATTTAAAAATCAGGATTGTGATATGTTAATGTGATGGAATTTTAACAATATTCACTGTTCATATCATTGTTGCTTGTAATAATAAAGCATACCACTGCTGTTTTTAGAAAAAATTAATGTCAAACTGAGATTAATATGCATTAATTAAATTAACTGTATCTTCTATAATGAGGTGAAAGGGATTGTGTGCTAAAGCTGATGAGCCTAATGGCTTTAATGTGCTTATCTGAGTTTTGATGAGCCTGAAACATTTTATTAGAAACTATATTAAATTTTATTACCTGTGAATTATTAAATGTATATTTTATTCAAAATTATGTGCTAACTACAGTATCTCAGCAATACTTTTTGAAAAACTGAATAGCTACCAAACACAGAGGCAGTGATAACATGTAGATGGCTGTAGGCTATTTGTCTGATATTACTCATCACTTCTGTGAATTGTTTCATGTAAAAGGGGTTGCAAAACTAAAAAGAAACACTTCCAGGTAGTACAGAATGACACAGCTACAAATATTCTGTAATTCAGTATAACATGGGTAATTCATGTAAAGTCCACTGAACATTGAAATGATTTGGAGTGTTTCAGGTTAAAGTAATATTAAATGAATCAATCCCTATCATAGCGCCATGCTGAAGGGATTAAACAGCAAAAGCTGACCCATTTCACTCTCTGTTAAAATCATCAGTATGCAGCAAAAGCTGACCCATTTCACTCTCTGTTAAAATCATCAGTATGTTATATGTTAATAGAAAGAATGCGACAAAAGTTAAGTAGCAGAACATCAGATGACACTTGAAAGCCTCATAGAGAGAAGCACTCTAAGTAAAACACAAAGCACAAAATAAAAAAACTCAAACAAAAGGTACCCCCTCCCGGCCCCATAAGTCACTACACAAAAGGGATATGACAAGGTGCAATGGGGACACAGCTAAATTCAAGCTGTGGAGAGCATGAGTTCTAAATGCCATACCACATTGTAAATGTTTCTAGTTTTGAATATAGTATTGATAAGGAATGTTCTAGCATGTGGTTTTCATAAACACACCACAGATATACAAGAGCATATTCATGAATCACAGTAGTTTCCAGTTGCATACAGCAGCCTTCCCATTTTACTGAATGACACTCTGGACTATATATTAGTCTGATGTGGTAGTTATTTACACTGTAGTATGGCTTAACAAAGAACCATGTGTAGCTCCTATAAACTTGAAACTAGGCAAAATTAACTGATATATACTTAAGATAAGGGGAAGAACCACGGCATTCAACATCATTAATGAATTTCGAAGATAAACAGTCATATCATTAAGGTACTTAATTATTATTACAAAGATTATATATACCACCTGGAATTCATTCTGCAAATTTAATTGCTTGTGCAAAATTTCACCAAGAAGCAGCGTGCACAGTTTGTAATATTGTCTTAAAAAGACACAAAATGAAATAAGAATTAACAACAGTTGCATATATTGAAACAGTTTTGCTTTGACTTGCTCCATGAGAAATATCCAGATATAATTTAGCTTTAGTTAATTGAGAGGACACTAAAACTGAATGGGGAGCACTGTGGCTCAGTGTTTAAGATTTCTGCCATCACTGGTTTGGGATTCATCTGGGACATTTGGCTACTGTAGGTGGAATTTGTACTGTGAGTGTCATCTGTCTATTCTTGTTTCCCCTCTTTCCTCCTAAATATCCTGGCTGATTTTTTACCTTAAGCTTGTCCATATTCCTGCTTTTTCTAGATAATGTTATTGTATAAGCAAATTTAGTGTTTGTCAGTAGCTACTTATATATAGAGGAAATCTAAGGCATGCACTGTATGTAGATCAGTCCTACATATGTATGCCAAAGCTTACTCAAAATACTGTATAAAATGCAGTTTCTTAAACCTTTTCTTTTTTTTGGGGGGGGGGGTCAAGGAATGTTAATGTATCCTGCTCTTTTCTTAACAATGTTTGTGTCTGTTTGGAATGTCAGAACTCAGTTTAGTGAATATTGTAATGATGAGACTGAATGGCTGAAAAAATGTACTTGCATATATTAAGTCTGAGGTGGCCATTTCTCAAAATATTCCATTTTTTCTGAGGTGTGGTGATTTCAAAGTTAGTATATATAGGTTCAGGGAGGGGTATAGGGGATGCTTGTCCCTCCTGCAAAACAGAAGTTTAAAGCAGAAGAACCAGGTTTGATACTTGCTCTTTTCCTGCATTTTCAGGCTTTTTTGGCATAGCAACACTCAATGTTAACAAGTGCCGAATTTCAGTGGGGAGTTGACAATATTTGTAGACTCCCCATATCCCAGGGTTGAGTTAGATATTTGTCTTTCTTTCTTTTTTTAGCTTTTGTGATTTTTTTTCCATAGTTATATTTGGGGATGGTGATAGTTTGTCTTCCATCCTCCTGAAACAACTTTAATTTCTCTATGATTTGTTGATCAGACTACAGGGTGGCTATATCTACTTTTTAATAGCTCCGAATTATAGTAGTGTGTAATGCTAGACTCATATTAGGTACCTTGACTGGTTTGTCCATTCTGATTTCATGTTATAGATTGTATTCACTATTATTATACAGTATCCCCTACCCTTAATGTTCTGGTCATGGTCAGGTCACATAAATAAAATAAGATAAAGACTGACAAATTTAAACATCTACCTACAGTTAGCTTCATAATGATTTGTACATTTAATGTTGTCATGATCATTTAAATTCCATTTCAGTTTTACAATCATATGTTAATCTGACCTGAAATGTGATGGAAGAAAGAATTCAATACTATAATTGCTGGAATCATTAGTAAGTAACATAATCTGTTCTGGATCACATTTTACTTTATGTTATTTTAGATTTAAAACTGGCTGTTTTGTACGCTGCCTTATTTCTGATTTACTTTATTTCTAAGTCATTCATGATTCTCCTACGGCTGACTAATACAAGCTGTGTCCCTGAGGCCATCATTTAACAGCTCCTATCCCTCTCCAGTAAGATCCATTGGGATCACTGCTGCTACTTGAACTCAGGTCATTGTTAGGGCTCCTTTCCTCCATGCTATGGAGAAGGCTTATTTTATTTATTTATTTACTTTTTATATATTTATTCAACAGTGTAAACCTAGCATGTTGAGCTTAATGTTTGGTGCAAGACATCTAGAGCTCTACTTTCTTCGCTCAAGTTAAAACTGAATTTAACAGAACATGCTGGAGAGATAGATTCCTGTCCCAGAGACTTCCCATACTCTGGAACAAACTACCTATCTATGTCAAACAAAGCTCCTCATTAGCACTCTTCAAGAAAAATCTTGATGATTGGATGGGAAATAGGAAATTCACCCCGGGGATCACCTCTGTGGCTCTGCTCGACAGGAGCACAAAGCTCCTCATTGGCACTCTTCAAGAAAAATCTTGATGATTGGATGGGAAATAGGAAATTCACCCCGGGGATCACCTCTGTGGCTCTGCTCGACAGGAGCACAGGAAAATAATTTTCTTGGGTGGTGAAAGCCAGGGTACCTTTTTGGCTTGGCTTATATAGGCCCTAGGGCCAATAGCCTAGTACCTACCTATGGACCTATGAACCTATATCACTGAAACTGTCTCCTTGGGCAAAATACAGCCTTTACCTGAAATTTATGAAGCACATACTCTTGCATGAAATCTCCAGTTTGGCTGCTATTCACCTACATCTCATGTGGCAAAAGTATTTCTGACCATCTGCATGTTCCACCTTTCCTTCTGTGTCAAGTAAACACATTCAATTTGATGTTTATGTGCATGCTGTTTTATAATACCATAAAGTATCTTTGGATGAAAGTGATTTGTGCAAAATCATCCTCTTTAATACCAGATTTGAATGAAAATGTTAAATTTAATTTAAACTTGCATTTTTGCGAGGTGAAGGAGGCACCACACTAATCAAGGAGGGATCTTAGCCACCTGAAACCCTTTGTCCCCCCATTATGATAATTAACACCGAGGTTAAGGAACCCCATCATATAATATCCTGTATAAAACAAGTTCCAAACAATATGTATCCCACTAATAAATAATGAAACTTATTTATTTGTCTGAAGAAAGATGACAGACCATGGAGTTACTTCATCCCCATTGCCAATGATTCAAACATATCATAATAATCTATTATACCTAAACAAAAGCAATGGAAAACCACCACCAGAGATGATGCTATAAAACAGAAGTGATAATCCACAATACTGAACTATAAGCTACTGAAAATTGTAAAGTTGTAGTAAACATTCTGAATGTTCTTTTACCTCTAAATATAATTATGAACAATTTATTTCATAATTTAAAATACTCATCTGAAGCAGGCTGAGCCAGTACTTGATATGTGCAGAAAACTCTTTACAAAGTCTGTTGTTTAGTTAGACTTCCTTACTGAGGATAATACATAAATTAAACAAATTATCACCTAAAAGAGATTCAGCAACCTGAGGAGAGAGGGTCAATTGATTGGAGTCACACAGTAGACAAATGGAGACTGTGAGAATCAAACCCAGAAATCTATTAGGATGCTGTCTTAAACCATGCACCAAACTGTCATACAAGAGGGGTAATGTTAAAGCTGAATTTTGTCTGGCAGTAGTTTGGCTCAGTATAGGTGGTTCCATTAACATAGAGCTCTGCACACAGTTGTATATTGACTTGAGGTTGCTGATACAGCTATTGAATGCCTTGTGGCTGTCTTTGGTCTGGGAAACCACATTTACCTCAAAATTGGCTTTGGCAAATGTCATTTATCATCTGAGTTGTTTATTTAGTTTGATGAGAGCAAATTTATTCTGCTGGGCTGTACAGATCCTAATTTTTGACATGACTTTCTTCCTTCTGTTATACAGCCTATGAATGTTGTGATTCCACCAAGGGGGCTTGTTGTTTGAGTTAGTTCTGAACTTATTCCTGGTGGGCACAGATAATTCCATTCAGCTATTAACATGATGTATTGAAGCAGCATGCACCTATTAACATGCCTTTATAGGGTTTCTGTGAACAGTTCCACATGGGCAGCAGAATGCTCATGGTTTAGAGGGACTTAAAATAGTAGGAACTTAGCTTTAGAGTAGTTCCTGAACATTCTGGGGTTAACTGGGGTTCCAGATTTTATTTTTCGAGACCATTTTGTTGTCTGACCTAACCAGAGAGGATATTACTCTAGGGCGTTATGTAGCACTTTCCTGTATCAGTGAGGACCAAATTCAGTATACTTGTGCCAGTGGTTGGCTTATTGACAGTCTGGTCCAGGCAGTTTGTATTTACAAAATCCAGAAATCTCTGTGCCTGCACATTTGGTGTTGTATATGATTCCCAGTTAATAGTGGGGTAATTAAAGTTGACCATGAATATGGTATTTGGCTGGATGATGAGAGTTTCCAGTAAGCTTGACTATTTGTTATGGGTTTCCTGGATTATAGAGAGGGACCTTTAGCTTGCAGGAAAGTGGTATGTAATTTTGCCTGTGGTGATTTGAATGTGCAGAAGCTCAAGAGCATCATCCTGTTTGATCAGCCTTGATATATATCTATTTTTGATGTAAATCGAGATGCCTCCACCTTTATTCCCTTCTTGTGTAGTAGCTGGTCTAAATCTGTGGAAGGCGTTATAGTCTTGCTCTGCCTGGGTGCTCTTTGTAGCTTTCAACTAAGTCTCAGTGACTACACAGACACCAGTATCCTTAGCGTGAGGAGAGCTTGTAAGGAGAGGAGTTTCTTGTTTAGACTCTTAGCACTGAGCAGTAGCATTTTTAGGTTTTCTGTTTCAGATGTATATTCAATTTTGCATTTGATGAAAAATACAGAAGGAGGAGAATGTTTTAACAAACATTCAGAGGCCTAGAGAGCAGAGGTGCAGACCATCCCTGGCAAAGTGTGTATTCTGTTGACTATCTCCTTCCATGATGACAAATATTAGATTCCTATAGAATGACACCAAAAACTAAACCAAGTATTAAAGTTAGTCATTTTCTGTTCGTATTGTGGCATCATCCTTGTAGAAGGCAAAATAGTGCTTATTACTAGGCTCATACTAGTTTGGGAAACATACTCCAAGAAATCCATAATATCTCTATGCATATAATCTAGGGTGGTATGTGTTAGGTCATTTACACCCACATGAAATAGGACTGAGACACAGCAGTAATTGTCGAGGAGTGACCCAAGTATGTGTGTGCTGTGGAGAATCTTGGACCCTGATAAGCAAAGGACCATGACTTTCTCCTTACTCAGACTGGTAAGAGGGACATCATTGTGTCTTACAACTGAGTCTCCAATGATGACAAAATTGGGTTGTGTGGACTTAGAAGTAGGCTCCACGTGATGTGGCTGTACGTGTTGATGTGGGTTTTGTTAAGAGTGTATTTGAGGCTGCTGAGGGCATTTATTATGTGCACTTCATCTAGGAGATCTTTGAGGTTTAGGAAGGTTACAGTTAAGTGTCTCAGCCAAGCTAGAACTTCTGCTGAGTGACCTCTCATGCCTCTTGTATCAGAGGCACATGGGATATATGGAAATGACCCTTTGACTTCACACTGCTGGGATACAATGCCCCTTTGCTTCTTCTCTCACCAGAAGCAAAAGAGCAGCACAGTCCCAAGATGAGAAGCAAGCCACAGGTTCATAGGTTCATAGGTAGGTACTAGGCTATAGGCCTTAGGGCCCATACAAGCCTAGCCAAAAAATGTACCCTGGCTTTCGCCACCCAAGAAAATTATTTTCCTGTGCCCCTGTCGAGCAGAGCCACTGAAGTGATCCCCGGAGTGAATTTCCCATTTCACATCCAATCATCAAGATTTTTCTTGAAGAGTGCTAATGAGGAGCTCTGTTTGACATAGATAGGTAGTCTGTTCCAGAGTATGGGAAGTCTCTGGGACAGGAATCTATCCCTCCAGCATGTTCTGTTTATTGTGGTGACAAGGTTTAGATCCCTAGATCGTGTAGCTCGGAGGGATTGGGATTTCTTTAAGTAGAGCATGTCCAACAGCTCTGGGTTTGACATAGCTTTGTATGTTAGACAGAGATCACCCCTGAGTAGGTGATATGCGATGGAGTAAAGCTGTAGTTTTTTAAGACGGTCTGCGTAGGGCATCTGTTTGAGGCCAGTAATCCTTTTTGTGAGGTATTTCTGTGGTCTTTCCAGTTGTTGTAGATGTCTTGTGAGGTACATACCAAAAGGGGCATTGTACTCTATAATGGGTCTAATGAGTGATGAGTAGAGGGGAACAATGACCTCTTTTTTCTGGATGAGAATCCTTTTGTGATGAGATGAGCCACGTAGAAGGATTTCCTGACCACTGTGGCAATGTGATTATCAAAGGAGAGACTACTGTCCACCTGTGTCCCAAGGTCTCTTATCACATTTTCAGCATTAAGTAGACTACCAGCTATGTGGTAGTTCATGTGTACAGAGCTTTTACCAAAGGGGATGACAATACACTTTTTGGCATTGAACTTCAAGCCATGGCTTTGACACCAGGTATCTGTCTCAGTGAGGCCCTTTTGTAGTTTGTCCACATCGTTAGGAGTTTCAATTATGGCTCCTAGTTTGCAGTCATCTGCAAACTTTGTTAGCCAAAGACCTTCTGTGTTAGCCTGCACTTCAGAGAAGTAGATACCAAACAGGAGAGGACCCAGGACTGAACCCTGTGGTACTCCACTTGTCACTGGTCTGATGTTGGATTTGGAATCCGCTACTTTCACAGTGTGGGTTCTGTCCATGAGCCAGTTGGCAGCCCATCTTGTGACATAGGGATTTATACCTAGTTTAGTGAGCTTATCTATAATTCCAGAGTAGGGGATGGTGTCGAAAGCCTTGGCGAGATCTAGATAAGCTGTGTGAACTATTTTACCCTCATCTATGGCTTTGGTGACTGCTTCAAAGAAGTCAATCAGGTTTAGTAGACATGATCTGCCTTTTACAAATCCAAACTGGGTAGGGTCTAGAGTTTGGAAATTACCAATGTCTTTGTTTATGAGTTCCACGATGATATGTTCCATGGCCTTGCAGACCAGGCTCATCAGGCTAATGGGGCGGTAGTTCCCGGGGTCCGTCATGGATCCCCCTTTGTGGAGTGGGATAACCGTCGCGTTGCGCCATTCAGTGGGTACAAAGCCTGAAGTGAGGCTATGATTGAACATATTACTTAGGTAGGGTGCCAGTTCATTCTGTAGTTCATGTAGAACGCAGCCTGGGATATTGTCAGGTCCCATGGATGCTGTGTTCTTGGCTTTGGAGAATGTGTTTTTTACCTGTGCAGCTGTGATTATAGGAACTCTGCATTCTTCCGGTATAGGGATTGGCCCTCTAGGGGGTGAGAGGGGAGTAAAGTTAGCACTGAACCTATCTGCTAGGATGTTGGCAATATCAGTTGGTTCTGTATATTTAGTGCCATTGTGCTGTAACTCAGAGCAGATCTGAGTGTTCCCATTTAGATTCTTGACATAGCTATAGAGTGCTTTGTGGTTGTCTTTAGAGTCGGTGGCAATTTTGTTTTCGTAACTAGCTTTGGAGGATTTTATGAGGGATCTCAGCTTCTTACTGAGGTTGACCAGGAAGTTCCTCCAGTCATGGGATTTTACTCTTTTTTGCAACAGTTTCTTTCTTCTGTTGTAGAGTTTGTTTATGGCAGAGGACCACCAGATTGGCTTCCTTTTTTTGGAGGATAACATCTTGGTTCTATTAGGGATAGCATGATCCATGCACTTGTGTAAGTGCTTATAAAGTGCATTTGTGTAGGATTCAGCAGTCATACCTCTATTGTCCATCTGCATGGGTGTCGTGAAGTTTGCCACTTCTGTCTTAAGAAGTGTGAAGTTGGCTTTGGAGAAGTTTTTTACGATGGTTTCCCTAATTGGGGGTGGGGGTGGGATGTGTATGTCTAGGCTGATTAGCTTGTGGTCGGATCTGACCAATGAGGAATTGACCTCTGGTGTGGAACACCGGTTTCCCATGTTGGTAATGACCAGGTCTAGGATATTGCTGCCCCTGGTGGGGGTGTGAATAAGTTGATCCAAGGCGTTGGAATTTTTGAATTCTAGAAAACGTTGAGCAAAAGAGTTGGTACATGAGTAGTTTTCCCAGTTAATGGTGGGGTAGTTGAAATCGCCCATTATTAGGGTGTTGGGTTGTAACCTAATACTTTCCAGTGTATCAATAAATGAGGAGTGGGAATCCTGGGGCATGGTGGGGGAGGTCTGTTGCAAGCTACAATTTGGATTGTAGTCTTGCCCAGAGTTAGTTGCATTTGGATAATCTTGGATGCATTATGCTGTGCAACTAGCCTGGATGTGTGGATATCCTTAATGAATATGGACATGCCTCCACCTTTAGTGCTTCGTTCTGGGTTAGGTGGCCGAAAGGTGTGGTATGAATTGTAGCCTGGTAATGCAGGGGTGCTCTCTGGAGCTTTGAACCAGGTCTCTGTCACTGCACAGATGTCAATGTTCTCCATTTTAAGGAGTGTCTCGAATGAGTGCATTTTGAGGTTTAGACTTCTAGCATTGAGTAGCATTACCCTGAGATTTTGCTTGCTTGTACCTGTTACGGTGGTGAATTTGTCATTTGAACCTTGCCTAAAAAAGGCACTATAGGGGTGGCAAGAGCCTTAGCCAGTATCTGGAATCCTAAGGGCGACAGGTGCAGGCCATCTCTGGCAAAGCATCGTGGTCTGTCGATCATGTCGTCCCAGGCAGACAAATACTGGATCCCCTAAGAATGACACCAGAAGCATAGCCAATTGTTGAAGTCAATCATTTTGTCCTTGTACTGTGGTATCATTCTGGGAGTCTGCATGTCCTCCTCCCACATCCCAAAGACATGCTGCAGGTGGATTGGACACTCTAAATTGGCCTCCTTCTGTGGAGGTGGCGCCCCGGGGGGCAACTTCGACACTGTAAAACTCCACTGCCATTCACGAAGAAGAAGACTGTGGTATCATTCTGGGTGATGGCAGGATGCTACTCAGGGTTAGGGTCATACCTGCCTGGGATACAAGATTGGAGAGCTCCTCCATGTCTCTTTTCATGTAGTCCAGGGAGGTACGTCTCAGGTCATTAACACCAACATGGACAATGAAAGTGTCATATTTGTACTTATTGTGGAGTGACCTGAGTGCATGCATTATGTGGTGGATCCCGGCACCTAACAGGCAGCTGACAGTAACTTTCTCCTTGTTTAGTCTAGTGAGTGGAACATCAGTGTGCCTGACTATAGAGTCACCTATGACTAGAGTGTTGGGTACGTTGTTATGCCTTATGGGCTGTGGTTGAGTGGCACACTGAGTTTTTGGGCTATGTGTCATTTGGGTTGTGTTGGGAGGTGGAGTTTGCTTACGTTTATGCTTTGGATGTCCCTGATGCTTGGGCAGGTTTTTATTGAGAGCCTCCGTGAATGTAGGTGCATGTTTTGTGATTCTATGTGTGTGTTTTGGTGGTGTAGGTTTTGAGGGACTATGTGATGAGTGTGGTGTGGTGCAAGTGTTTACCTTCTCCTCTTGACTGTCCAGTCCAGTCTTGGGTGAAGAGAGCTTTGCTTCCAGTTTGGCTATATAAGTGCATCTCTCACAGGTTGTAGTGTTGGGTGGTAGGAGGAGAGGGTTGTCTGTGTACATGAGGCAATTGCTGCATTGCCCCAAGATGCCCAGATTCATCAGGTAGACAGGAGAAATCACTGGGAGCTGACCCTTAGACATGCCTGGATAAGTGCTTATTTATTAAGTACTAAAAACTGCTTTCCTCTAGACAAGTGAGGAAAGTTGAGTGCTGTAGTAATATGCAGCTTATGTAATGCTTACAATGAGTTCTGAACAAGTGCTGAGTTTAAAGAAACAGATTTGAGTGCTGAAACTAGAAAACTGGCTAGTTATAAGAAACAAAACTAAGCTAGAAGGCTTCCCTCCAACACACAAGGGTTTGGGGCTCAGAAGCCTACAAACAGTCTAGACCACTTAACAGAAAAGGGAGGAAACAAGCTAAAATTTTTTTTTGTTCTCCTTCCCAGATGCTCTGTTTGTACACAGTAGGAGTGCCTGAAATCAGTATATGATCTCACTGCACTCAGTTGGGTGAGCAAATGAGATGGGCCCAGAAGGAGTATCCAAACACAAATTTACAAGAGGGGCGGGCAGTTTCAAAGCTACTAAGATTAACACCAAAACAAAAACAGGGAGGATGGGTGGGAAAACTAAACTAACTGAAGAGCAGATTCAAAACTTCCTGCTCAGTTAATATTCATGCAACACAATTTAATCACTTTAAATACTGTATTATTTGAAAAAAAGTGCAGATAAAGGTACTTAAATTCTCTTATACGTCCAGTTGAATACAACTAGATGTTAGCCGGCCAAAGCTGAGGTTTGTAAGCAGAAAATATTTCAAACTGTTTTTTGGTAATCAATAGTTCTGTCCCATATGATGCAAGCATCTGTTGTTTTGTTGCAGCCTTTTCCTGGTAGATGCCATGAATAACAATGAGACCAGTCAGGAAGGTCCCACACAGACTCTTTCAATCAAAGGCAGTCAGGAATCAATGCCATCTGCTCTTTCTCTCACCAGGAGCAAAACAGTAGCATGAATTACAAGCTAGCACCTATTTAGCAGTTTTCAGGCTTTCTGGTGATCAGCAGACTCCAGGAAATAATGTACCTGTGTTCCAGCAGTTAGAGATGAAAGAGGGAATAACTCATGCTTTAGCAGTGCAAGGGGAAAGCCACTAGTTGTAGGAGTAGGATAGGTTGTATAGGGTGGCCATTTAATATTCTGGCTTTATGGAAAAAGTGTGTGTATGTGTGGGGGGGTTAATAAATTTAAATAGCCGAAGAGGGAGTGACTTCACAAAATGAAGTACTGAAAAAAAAAGGGAACCACTGTATCTGCCACTACCAGCATTTGTCTGTAAGCCCTGTTTTATATGTCCTAAATACCTGCATGGGATGCAGTGTGGGGTCATCATTCATATGGATCACACCTCTATGGAGTTGGAAACCTCACTTGTAATACGAGAAGTGTATGTGACAAAACTGTATTTTGCATCCTCATTAATGCTTGGATATATAATATTTCCTGTCTTAGCAGAATATTCCTCATTCATTCATTCATTCATACTCTATCTCACTATCTATTTATATCTATTTATTTATTTATTTTCATTAATTGTCCTACTTGGTGTAGAATACCTTTTCAATGACATCCTGGGGAGAAACGCTCCATTGATACAATGCAATACATGGTACAATGTAGATTATCACAGGTGAGTTAAACATTAGTATCACCTTCTGCAGTGCAATGTTAGTAAATGATGCATGATAGCATATTAAATAGGCTCACATTACACAAAAGCATATTGAATAAATGTATACATTCACAGTAATACAACTACAGTGTTTTCTTGAAATAGATCAGACTATATACAAGCATTTGCAGTAGAACAGCTATAAACATGAATTTGCCTAAGTAAACATGTAAATACCAGTATTAAAGTGGAAGTTGGTTGCATTAACCTTTAGGGCATAGATTAGTAAGCAGAATGTTATAGGTATAACAGTTTTAGTTGAGGATCGTAGTGCCTTGAACTGTTAGCAGTATTCACAAGAGAGACTCTTTTGTTAGCTTTTTCTATCCCTTGTTTCATCTTATAACTTCCTACATTGTGCTCCATGTCCCTTGCTGACTGTATCAACCACATCTGCACCCCCAGAGTTACTCTGATAGGACTGAGGCTGGAAAAGATATCAAGAGCATCCTGGCTGTCTTAATATCAACACCTGGTGGGGGGTTTCTGCATTTGACCTACCCTGTTATTCCCACTCCCTACTCTCTCATGGTTCCAGTAGTCAAGCCCAAGGAACACGAGTGGAATGAAGCATTTTGCCCCATTTCACAGTTAGCTCAGTCATGCCCCCCACCCTACTACCTATTTGGAGCATGTCTCCCAGTAGTGATGACCCCAACCTCCAACTAGGATTGTCACAGAGGATGTCCACAGAATGACCATGCCACCCATGGATGGCATTACCCTTCATCCCTACCACCTCTTCAGTCTTCTAAACCACTATTTAAACCCATATCAGCTGGACTGCAGTCAGGGATTTATCCCTTTATACCTACAGAACAGCACACATGAGTCTTTACTGTTTATTATTAAGAACCAACTTTTTGAGGAGTGAAAAAATACATGAAATTAGTGGTAACCCAGAGGGTAGTTTGTATTAGAGTTAGCTTGCAAAAGATTAAGTGCATAGCCAAGAGTCCTTGAGATGGTCTTTTTTGATGTTGAAAGTGGACAGGTTGTTATTCTTATTGAGTTTTAGTGTTAAAGATAGTGAGGTCCACAGTTTGGGATGTGAATTTAAAACTACGCCTGCCTTGGCTGTGTCGATTGGTTGCAGTTAGTAACTCTACTGTGCCTCAAGGGTCTTTGCTTTGAAGTAAGATATTATTGTGGTTAAACATTATGCTACAATGCTTTCCTCACATTTCTCATTTAGTGCATGCACAACTAGTATGTTAGACACAGATATTTACAATGATTTCATCTTCATTATACATGCTTTGCATATCATTGAATAACAGGTGTGCATATTCATATAAATATCTTACACTAGATCACTGGGGACTTGATACAACTATTCATACAGCCTGTAGTGTCTGTCATCACTGGCAGCTCTGTTGTATTATAGCTTGTCTGCAGAGAACTGTGACACTCTTGAGGTAATTTGTAAACTAGAATACATGACAGTTTATTTGGTGCCAATTACTTGGAGAGCTCTATAGTAATATAACCTGACCCCTGAAATGTTCCTTTTGCCATGTTATAGATTATTACAAGTACTGTTACATGAGGACTGAAAGAAAATCTACCCCATCCTGTTAGAGTCAGGGCTACATGTTAAATATTATATATAGGTATCCACAAGCTTTATAGTGGTAAGCTCAGTGTCTCTATTATTGATAAGTTTCCATTCTCTGGTCAGCCTGGCAGCACATTCAGCACTTCCACCCAGAAAGGTATTATTTCATGGCACTGATAATCCTGTAACACTAAATGTAACTGTTTCTGTGTTTCAAACATATATAATACCACATTGGCCTTGGTATACTTATCTTCCCAAATGTTGTTGATCTTCTTTGGAGAGAGTGGATGGGCCTGATAGGCAGGACTCATCCACCGTGTCACATTTTTTGAGGGGGGGTGGTCTAGGATCTGTCTTCATTACAAACAAAGATTCACATTAAAAATGTATGTAAAAAGCAAAACATCTAGATGCTGCACACACTGGATAAGGGTATACACTTACTGATATCATTGCATGCATGTGTCACAGCATTGTCTAAAAAATAATGTCACCTGATGCTTGCATTCCTTTTCAGGTGAGACAGTAGACAAACAGTAACAAAGGTCACAGGCTGCCAGGTCCTGCTCATCTTCAGACCATCCCATGATGCAGGGTATACCAAAGCCAGGACAATTAAAAGGTATTCTTCCCTGGAAAGGCATGACAATTCTAATAGTAGGTGATGTCAGGCCTTTGCTCCAAAAGGCATGGTAAAAAAGGACTGGAGTAATTTGCAAAAGGACAACTCGTGTCCACTTCATTATTGGCAGTGACTCATAATAAATATATGATTCATTAAGTTTTAGATTTGCTTGAATATATCACTTCTCAACACAAAGTTATGTACCTAATCAGATTAAATTAATCATGCACTTACATATCATAAATTACAAAGAAGAGTTCAGATATAAAAATGTGTAACTGTCTTCCCTATAAAGCCCTCCACTACCCCATCTTTAACGCCACACACAAATCCTAGTTGAATATACCAACACTAAGGCCATGTAACATCTGAGAAATAGAAATAGTTTAATATTACTCTTTTTTTCTCTATGTCAAATTCTGGGCTGCACAAAATAACTTAATAGTAATGTGCTTTTTCTTTTTTATTCAGTGCAGCAGCACCATTTTTATACATAATTTTTAACAAAAAAAGCATAATATAATAGGAATAAAGATGAGCAAGTAATACTTAAGCTCTTTATTAAGAAGACTTTTCTCCAAAGTACTTTGAGTTAATGTATTCTAAGAAAAAATATAACCCCCTTCTGGGAATATGAATGAATAACAGACGTCTTATGAATATTATAAGACTAATTATACTAAAGATAACATCTGTAATTTTGAGAGAGCACTTGTGTTGACACAGTGGAGGCTCAAATTGCATTAAGAATGTTGTAAAGAGGAATTTTACTATTTTCTGTGCTAATGAAGATGTGTACAAAATTGTGGGAAATGAACCACACTTTGTATATAAAACATCACAAAATATAGGATCATAGGATCATAAGCTATTACTAGGCTATCAACCCAGAGTCCATTTTAATCCTAGCAATTTCATCCCACTGTAATATAATAGAAATTCTAGTCAATACCTGAGATTGCATTTAGTGATGCCTGCCCATGTCCAGGAGGGTTGTGGGCTCTATCTCCGGTAAGAATTTAAGGTGCCCCATCCACTCGTCCAGGTTCCTCTTGTGCAGTGTCATAGAGGTGCTCTGTTTCACATGAATTGGTAGCCTGTTCCAAAGATGTGGCAGCTGCTGGGAGATAAATTAGTCCCTCCAGCACATCCTATTTAAGTCGCAGGCCATATTTAGGTTCCTGGATTGGGTAGCCTAGTCCCGTATGATTTATGGATATGCAGCAAGTTTATTAACTTTTTGTCTTGAATTGCTCTGTAGAAAGTTTTCACACCCTGTACTAGAACCCAGGACCATCTGTATTCCAATCTGACACTTACCACCTGTCAGCACAGGATTAGTTACTTATTAAGGGATTATTCAAAAATCAAAGCTACGACTGGGCATGTAAAGTTATGCAGTACTAAAGGTCCTCATAAATGTAGAAGATGTCCCTGACTTTTATACTTGAGGCAGCTAACACTATTGTAGAAAATGGACAAAAAAAAGGCAGTATTACAAACTGGTGATTGTAACACTTTTGACTTAGTCTGTATAGCTAAATGTTATTCTTGCCCCACTTTTATATTAGAAAAAACAAAGGGCCCATTAAGAAATGTATTTATGAGCACTGCTATGATATATCTAAAGAAAATAAGAAAAGTGTTCTATATAAACACATTCTAATGTGTACTAATTATAAAATGTTTTTATTTAGCATTTCCAAAGAGCCAAGAAGCAGGGTATGGAAAACAAAAACAGAATATAGGGAACTTTTATGGCAGCTATGGCTAAATGCAACTACCTCTTAAGATTTAAATGAACATTTATCTATTGTGCGCTAAAATTGAGAGATGCTAAATTATAATAAAACACAACATATTCATAATATTTAAAATAAATTAACAGACAATATGCTGTTAGCCAAGAATCTTTCACATGTTACATATTGTATTTATTATTTATTTTATTTTATTTATTTTACATTTGTTTACAGGGATAGTCCGACTGGATTCATGCCCATTTTCAGCAGAGGCCTGGGGAGAAAAGCTCCAGATGTACATACTAATACTATTTCATATAATGTAAAAATGCAAAAACATTTATCAAGATTAATCTATAAGATGTAAGTTTACATATCAGATAAAAATCTATTATAATCTTTTCAAGGCTCAAAGCAGTATATGATAGAGACATTCATAAAATTCAATACTCCAAAACATTCATAAATTCATACTCCATCAGTTTAACAATTAATGCATTGTTATTAGGTTATAGACAAAAACTTGGGATGTAGTCAATGTAGAGGAAGATGACCTGTTGTAACATACAGGCATGTAGTATTAGTTAGTCTGGATTGGTGCATGGGCACAGCCAATGTAGTTTGAAGTACTGCATTCGATTTTCCTGACTTGCATTGAGGAGAGTTCTGAAAGAAGGTCAACAGTAAGGGAGTTCCAGGTTTTGCCCAGTTCTGAAATAAGGTCAGCAGTAAGGGAGTTCTGAAATAAGGTCTGCAGTAAGGGAGTTCCAGGTTTTGCCCACAGAGTTGGAAAACAGCAATTCTGCAGCTAAATTATTAGCTTTGAAAGTTTTAACTAAGAGTTTGTCAGATGAGCGTAGTACCCTAAGGTTACTATAGGGATTGATTAGGTTAATGAGTGTGGGCGTATTTTTAGGCTGATAGAGAATCTTGTGAGCTACTATCAGTTGATTGATCAGAAGTAGATTAAGTAATTCAAGCCACCCTAAAGAGTTTAGATTGAGACAGTGATGGGTTCTGAAAGCTGTACCAGTGGCAAATCTAGCAATGTTATTATAGCAACTAGATAGCTTGTTAAGGTTAGTCTTACTCAAGTTTGTAAATAAAGGTGAAGCATAAAGGAAGGTGGAGAAAAGGTGTGTTTGGGCAATGACCATTCTAGCTAGTGGAGTTACAAAGGGCTTAATCCTATAGGGATCCAAGTTTTTATTGACAGTCTTGATAGTTTGACTAATGTGTGCATCGAATTTTAGGTTATTGTCAACTATTACTCCTAAGAGTTTGGTAGAGGGGTCAGAAGAAATGATGGTCCCAGTGTTAGACTTTATAGTAAAGGCTGGTAAGGAGTGTCTACTGTTGGGGGAGAAAAGTAATAGTTTAGTTTTGTTAGGATTTAATAAGAGTTGTCTGTTAAGGAGCCAGTCTTCTACTGTGTAAAAAGTGGCTTGGGAAACTATCTGAAGGTCACTGGGTGTGGTGGCTGAGCATATTACAGTTGAATCATCTGCATATTGGATGCAGATTGCATCTGGGATAACCTTATGTAGGTCATTAATAAAGATACAAAATAGGAGCGGTCTTAATATAGATCCCTGGGGAACTCCCAGGGTGATGGGTAGTAGGGTAGATAATTTGTCATTCCATAAGACAGCTTGGTGTCTACCATTCAGATATGATTGGAACCATTTGAGAGACTAATTGTCAAGGGAGATGGTTTTTAGTGTTAGTATGAGAAGTTGATGGTTAACCATATTGAAGGCCTTTGATAGATCTAGAAAGAGGGCAGAGAAGAGTTTGTTATTGTTCCGATTTTGGTTAATGACATTAGTAAAGGAGAGGAGGGCAGAGGTAGTGCAATGGAATGGTCTAAAACCATGCTGAGTATTAGTCAGGAGATTGTTCTTGATAAGGAAGCTCATGAGTTGTTTGTGGATACATTTTTCCATTGTTTTTGCTAGGGGTGACAGGATAGCTATAGGTCTATAGTTAGATAGTACAGTGGAGGTGCCCCCTTTATGGAGAGGGATTACATGGGATGTCTTCCAAATGGAGGGGATGGTAGCCTCAGATATAGTTTTGTTAATCAGGATAGTGACTGGATAAGCTATGACATCTGCCACTTTTTGAAGGTACTCAGCAGGGAGTAGATCTGTGGATAGGATGGTTGGTTTTAATTTCTTGAGTAGAGTTGCGATAAATGAGATAGGAACTGGTTGGAAGTTAAAGGAGATTTGGAAGCAAGGTAAAGAATCAGTAGGGTTTGGGCATCTAGGTGGTAGTTGGCTAGCTAGCTGTTGAATGGTTTCTGTAAAGAAGCTATTCAAGGTGTTGGCTACTAATTCTGAGGTTTTTGGTTCATGACTAAGGGGAAAGGAGTAGAGGACTGACCTGGATGTAGAAGTTTTTTTACTCCTGCCCAAAATTTCTGAGGATGGTTTTGGTGCTTCTTTTGTAGATGACAGTAGTAGTTTTTTTCATCTGTTATTATGGCTTTTTTTTGCATCATTCCTTCATTGTCTATATCTAAGTTGGTCTGCGAGGGCTTTTGTGGTATGCCATGTTATCCAGGCTTTGTTTCTAAGTGACATTTTTTGCCTGCTTTCTTTAGAGAACCATGGGATGCCTCTTGTTTTCATTCTAAACAATCGAGCTGGTGCATGTATGTCAAGGACGGCTAGGAATTTGGTATTAAAGTAGGTTATGGCCTCTTCCAGTGGAAGATGCTTTAGAACTGACCAGTTGCATGCCTTTAGTTTATTTTTAAAACTAGCAAGGTTGAATTTCTTGCCATTCCTTATTGTTTTGTAAGTGGGTTGGTTAGAGACATCAGCTTTGTGCCTGATTATATAGGTAAGAAAGTGATCACTTATGTCGTCAGGCAGGGTTCCAGCCTTATACATATAGTGATCACTATTAATGAATATCCGATCTAGGGTGCTTTTTTATTGTTGGGTTTCCTGATTCTAGTGTGGAAGGATATGACCTGCTTGAATCTGTAGAAGCTTACATAAAGAGTAGGGGTATCTGAAGAGCAAGAGTACCAATCTATATTAAAGTCACCGAGCACAATAATTTCTTGGGGTAGTTATCTGACAGCCAGCAAAGAAAATCTTCAAGGGAGCTTGTGTTATTACCTGGAGGGGTATAAACACAGACTATGTATATGCATTTGTCCATATTAATTTGTAGCTTAGTAATGAGGATTTCAGCATTGTCTACTCGAGTTGTATGTGAGGTGATGGATGTCATTTCCAGTCTACTTTTATATAGGACTGCTACCCCACCTCCTTTCCTAGTTGTGTGGTCAAGCCTTAGTATGTTGTAACCTGGAGAGATTATTTCATTGTCTCTTGTTGCTGGTTTTAGCCAGGTTTCAGTGAGACATAGTATGTCTGGGGAGAGAGTTTCCAAGAGGGCATGAAGGTGATGGATCTTATTATTTAGACTTCTAATGTTTAGGAGACTAATCAGGAGAGAGTTAATGGGTTTATTTATGGTTAGTAAGTTAGTGGAAAAGGTGATATTGGTTGTATTACTGTTACAAGAAGATGGACCAGGGTTTGGGTGGATGTCTCCATCCATGGTTAGGTTGGATTGTAGTCTAATAATGAGTATTGGGTTTTAGGTCTTTGGTTAATAAGGTTTATATATATTAAACTGAAGTTCATCATTTGTAAAATATTTGATATTTATTAAAAGGTATTTTAAGAACATGTTTTAAAATTAATTCTAAAGCATATCTTTAAGAATAAGGCAAGTGTTTGTAAGATTGTCAAGTTGAGTCTAGGAAAGTAGCTGGAATCACAGGACTTGTTTATATGGGTATTTAAACAATATAAATGTGATGTTTCATAGTTCTGAAAATGTCTCTTTGTAACTGTTGTGGGGTGAAAGTGCATTGTTTCTTTTTAAATTTGTGATCAGCTTGTTACCTTAATGTGATTATAGCTCATCACTAGTCTGCAAGTTTGGTTATAAAAGAAGTAGTAATCTCAAAAATCAACTTTGTTATAAAGAACAACCAAAGACTCTGAATCTGTTTAAACACCTCTTTTACATGTCATAAATGTGTCTGTTGTATACATATTTATATTCAGATGTCTATACACCATCCTGTTTATGGGCATACTTTTTATATTATGTGAATTTGGCACTTGTGATACTAAGAATATATATATATATATATATATATATATATATATATATATATATATATATATAGCAAAATGTGCATCCTGTGAGGCATATTATATTGGTAAGACCAACAGAAAATTTAAGGAACATATTGGGAACCATATATTAAATATAGGAAGGAAAGTTATCACTAATGTACTTTATAAACAGATTAGTGTAACAAATGAGACATTCTTTTAAGTTTCTTATTTTGCAAGTGATATGCATATCTACTAGGGTGTGATTTGATACATTTTACAGAGAAGGAGGAAATAAAATGGATTATATACTTTTGAGCACATATACCTCCAGGTCTTAATAGATGCTTAAGTATTAAGACTGTTTTAAATGAGTTGCATAACAAAATTTGATGAAAATGTTTCTTTAAGTTAATTGATGTTAAATTGCTGTTCTGATCATGTGACTGTTTTATTTTTTATACAAAGTGAACTTTTGGATGTGTTAGCAATCCTGATGAGGCTGTATGCGAAAGTTTTAAATAACATTATTAAATCTGTTTATAATGACATTATCATGGTTCTGACAGATTTCTTTGCTGGTTGATTTTGTCTTAAGACTGCCAGTTTTATGGATATGTTGACTTCCTTTTATTCTGATTTTGATTTCTAGCAGAGTAGTAGACATGAGTGTCCCTGGTGTTTTACCTTCTGCTAGTAATCTACTCTCAAGACTACTTATATTGGTGCGTGAATTGATTGACATTCCATCTAACCCCCTCTTTATAGAAGTGGCATCTGGAAGTATCCAAACAGACACTGAATTGGCACCTGATACTGATTTGCTACAGCAGTACAGAGGCACATTTGATTTCTTTGAACAGAAAACATTTTTTTAAGTTTTTCAGTGGCAGAGGCTTAGTTTTGTAGTTTACCTCTAGTATGGCATTGCTCAAGGGGTCTCCAAATTTTAAAGATGCTGACTTATCGTGCTAAATATCCTGAGCTTTTAAAACAATGGCAAGCTATTAATCCAAATTGTTCGCTTGAATATATGAGAATTATGAATATCTTTTCTGAGCCAACTGAATGTGCATTAAAGGCTGAAGTGGAACACCTATATGGTGAGCTTGTTGAGAATGGTGAGTTGAACATTCACTCTAGTCTTTTATGTAAAACCTATCTCAGAAATCAACTTTGTTATAAAGAGCAACCGAGGACTCTGAATCCATTTAAACCCTTCAAACAGTGTACTTTTAAATATCATAAATGCATCTATTGTACACATACGTATACTCAGATGTCTATATACCATCCCATTTATGGGCATACTTTTATATTATGTGAATTTGGCACTCGTGATACCAACAATATTATATATGTGGCAGAATGTGGATCCACTGAGAGGTATTATATTGGTAAGACCAACAGAAAATTTAAGGGATGTATTGGGAACCATATATCAGATATAGGAAGGAAAGTTATTACTAATGCACTTTATAAACACATTAGTGTAACAAATGAGACACATTATTTTAAGTTTCTTATTTTTCAAGTGATACACAGTTTTGTTAGGGGGGGGTGATTTGATAAATTTTGCAGAGAAGGCAGAACTAAAATATATTATACACTTTCGACTGCATATACCCCAAGTCTTAATGGTTGCTTAAGTTTTAAGCCTGAGTTGCATAACCAGATTTGATGAGAGTATTTCTTTGAGTTAATTGATGTTTAATTGCTGTTCTGATCATTTGACTGTTTTATTTTTTTTTTATAAAAAGAGAGATTCTGGATGTGTTCATAAACATGATGAAACTGTATGCAAAAGTTTTGACTACTGTTATTAAATCTGTTTATTGTGGTTTTGGCAGATTTTTTTTGCTGTTCAAAATAGACACTACACAATACATATTGCAAGATAACATTAAATCTAATAAAATCAATTCAAGTAGGCAATTCCAAAAACTTGACCAGATAAGGGTGCCTTTAGTGATGTTTAGGAACAGGCCTCAGAGTCACAGACTTTCATCTGGGAAAGTGGTGAATTCTATGGGATTGATGCCTGATATGCAAACTAATGCTAGCTGGATTTTTAGGTTTTCCCTTGGTGTCTAAAGTATCCCTGCTTCAGTATAGCAGAGTATGAAAATGGCACTATAAAGAGCAAATACATCTAATAATTAGAGAGTACACAAGTTACATGGAGCATAACCAGTAACAATAAGGACCTTAAATGCAAACCTCATAGCAGCCTTCAGATACTGCAGATAATGCCACCAGGAGTGATATGACAGTAACTAGATGTGCAAGTCATCCCAACTGCCAAACTGTGCACCTACATCAAGCTTTCAAGGTCACAGTCATAGCTTGCTGTTTTAATAAAATTAAAGCTAGTAACAGGTACACTGCAAGTTGTTACAGACAAGCTGATATGGACAAGCACTATAGGAGTTGGAAGACCCCTTGAGGAAAGGGGGGAGTGGGCAGCCAATGCCGGCTTGCCCATCCTGGTGGGAGAGAACTGGCTGGGTCCCCTGCAGTGTCTGTGTACATCATGCAGTCTACGAGCTGGGGACATGTAAATGGCTAGAACAAAATGTACCTCTGTGGTAGCCTTCCTGGGTCATAAAGTGGAATATACACATTTAAAGAGAAAGGAGTATCAGTATCATGCATTTGTGAGCATGCACATCAGCCACCAGGGGAGGGGCTTAGGACCAATAATAAAAAAAGTTAGATATGCCTGGATGATGTCTGCACACTAACTGCTACACCACAGTAATGGGGAAAGAATGTACATAGTCAAGTTATTGGCTACATGGCAGCTAGTTAGATGGGAGGAAAGGAAATATTAAAAGGAACGACTTTGCTGGTACAGTGAAACTGGAGACAACCACTTGCTAAATATGCTTTCTAGGTGTTTCAGAACATTTTATTTGTGATATTTTTATAACCCAAAAATATCTAATCATACATTCATTCATTCATCCATCCATCTAGCCATCCATCCATCCATCCATCCATCCATCCATCCATCCATCCATCTATCCATCCATCCATCCATCCATCCATCCATCCATTTTCTAAAATTCTTGTCCTTGAGGGTTGTAGTGGTGGCAAGTTGAGCAAGATGTGTCAGACTTCTCTATCTCAAGCAACAATCTCCAGATTATCCTAGATGGTCCCTGTGAATTCATATGACATGTGAGACACCATATACTTCATCTGCCCTGGAGCTTCTGACCAATGCTGACACACTGTGCAGAGGAATTGCACAGACAAATCAGTACTGGGTCTCCAGATCACATCAACCTCAGTGGCTTTTCTTTGAGATCTTTGCAGATTGCCAGTGCCCTCATTGTGTCATGGAGAGCGAGCCTAAGAATCTGGCGAAGAAACCTCATTCTCACAAGTCTGTGGCCATAACTGGAAATGTGGACAAATGCTTACCAGCATATTGAGAGATTCATCCTATGATACAGCTGTTACTTTATCATAATTCTGTACAATACCTACAGTACAGCAGTCAATAAACTTATTTACTGTTCATTCTAAGGATTTCCTCCATCCTGTCTCATAAATAAGTCCACAAAATGTTTAAACTAATTGTTTTCAGATTGGAAACTCTGCAGTTATCAAGTATGCATCGGAATCCTGTCCATTAAAATGACAAAGAAAAGAGAAGAGTCAGCATTATCTGTTGGTAGATTCCTTCTCTCATCCTGAAAGGATTTGCTATAATGATAAGAAAATTGTCAGAGCTCATGATTCTGAAAAGCACGGACATAATGGAAGACAGCAGCTATGATGGGACCTTAGACTGTTTAATAGCTTCATCAAAGTTCTTAGGTGCATATTCCAGTCTTTAATATAAGATGAAGTGCTTAATCTATTAACAAATTATTAATTAAAAGAGTGTTAATAATGAGTATTGGCATTCAATTGCATTATTTGTGATTGTATTCGTGTTTGGCATGTTGTGTCCAGCATTTTCAGTTTATTAGTTGGACTTTACATTAATGATCTCATCCAAAAACTTGATTTTGTGCTGCATATTATTTTCTTTGACTAATTAGAAAATACTCATAATCCTCAAATTTCATTTAAGAAAATCTGTAGGGTTTTATGTTTTTTTCCCCAAAAAAAGGGGAGCATTACAGTATCACCTTAACTGAAACCGACTGCCTACAATTTGCAGCTTGAGTTAGTCTCCTCCTAAACACCCCTTTTATAGTAGTTTACTATTTAAGAATTGCTACCCATTTTTTAAACTGAAGTACAGAACCCCAGCCAACTCAGTTAGGTCTAATTACCAGGGTAGGTTTCCCTGTGAATGTCTTACCATCTGCCTTATCACAAGTGAGAAAACCATTGCTAAAGTATCCTCAGTGACATGGAACAGTTTGCCTTATTATACAAGAAGCAGCAACAGCTACCAAGGCATTTTCAAAATACTTTACAGCCACTTCAAATATACTGAAAACACATACTTCCAGGATGACGGATAGGAATAAATTCAGTCAATGCCCAGTTGTACATTTACTGTTATGAATATACCCTCCTTACAGAAAATGTCTATGTATGTGCTTTTCTCTCAAGAGTGTGAATTTACTCCTATTAATTGTAATCTATGTTGTCCTACATACTCCTTAAATGTATCATGCACAAATTAAATATAACTATTGCATATTATAATTACATACAATTTAGACTACATTTATTAAATTTAGGAATATTTTCCTTCTGGCTTGGGTCATAGCAGAATTATATAGTTTCTGACTAACTAGCAAACTGGCTAACTAACTAACTAGGATGACCAAGGCATAACTCATAGTGCTGGATCAACAGGCTCAACTAACAGATGAAATCTCTTCCAGCCATCTGGACTGGGGGTTGCTTTTCCAGGGAGGTCAAGTAACATCATTCACTGTTTAACCTGCAACACAACCTCCTATCCTCCTTTCAGAAAATGGAGAACACTTGCTCCAATTTGTCTTTCCAGAGGTAGTGCTCCCAACTTTCATGCAACACTGAAAAGCACAGCACATTTCATGAGCTGTGTTAGCCTGACAATGTCCATTGATTTCAAATTTCCGAATTAATCTCATCCATTCACAGTTCCTTTATCAGTGCATAGGTAAGTAGTAGGCTAGCTGGTCGTGAGGGCCATTTTAAGCCTGGCCAGTTTCACATTTTCTGCTTGAATTAAACTATATCATTTGGTTAAAGACTGACCATATGCATCCCATAGTCAATAATTATACATTATCCTTAATGGGAACACGTAGGATGATACCACAGATAATGTTAGGGGACATAGGCAAGGGATAAAGCATTTAGAAGCTGCCTCTTTCCATGATTAGTACAGAGGAAAGTCTTGGGGTAAATGTTCTATTTTCCATCCATAGATTCAAGTTGCGCTTGAATATGGACAGAGATCATCTTTGTTATATGTGGATGGGGAGTCTTGTTCCAGAACAGCAGTTTCCTCTGAGTGATATACCTGTTCCTTCAAACCTTTCTGTTGATGCTGCTGAAGAGGATTCTATCTCTAGACCAAGTATTTCTGATGCCACTTGACTTGCTAATGTGTAGTAAATCCTTCAGTATTGGGTTGGGGATGCCTTGTATTCCAGAAACAGATCACCTCTTAGCAGCCTGTGGGATACACAGTATAATGACAGGGCTTTGAGTTGGTCCATGTAAGACATGTTTTTTAGGTCTTGTGTCTTTTTACTAGGGTATCTCTGTAGGCATTCCAGTTGTTGCATGCGTCTGGACAGATTCATGCCAAAGGAAGCATTCTATTCAGTGGCTGGTCTAATGAGGGTTGAATAAAGGGGACAATGGCATCCCTAGAGCTAGACACAATGCCTTTATTTATAAGCTGTGCAATATAGAAGGACTTTCATACAGTAATGGATACATGAGAGGTCCCAGAGCAGAACCCTGGTGGACTCCACAGATGCCTGGTGTCTTTTTGGAGGCAAACTCCCCTATTTTCATTTCTTGCATCCTATCTGTGATCCAGTTGGCAATGCAGCAGGTGATATAGGGGTTTATTACCAGCTTATTTAGCTTTTCTATTATGCAAGAGTAGGGAATTGTGTCAAATGCTTTGGCCATGACAAGGTATGCAGTGTGTACTATTTTGCTTTCATCCATTGCTTTGGTGACCTTTTCAAAAAAATCCAGCAGAATAATTAAGCATGACCTGCCCTTGATGTATCCAAACTGAGACAGGTCCATTGTTTGCAGATTCCCTATGTCTGTATTGATTAATTCCATGATTAGTCTTTCCATGGCTTTGCATATGAGGCTGGTCAGACTTATGGGTTTTAATTGCCTGGCTCTGTGGAAGGTTCTCACTTATGCAGGGGAACGAATGTAGCTGTTGTCCATTTGATTGATACAAAGCCTATATGGAGGCTGAGAATGAACAGTGTTGTTGGGACTGTGGCTATATCGTGCCTAATGTTATTTATGATGAATCCAGGGATACTGTTAGGGCCCATCAATGTAGTATTTTTAGATTTTATTAGCATTTTTAGGACTTGGTTTTGTATGATAGCTGGAAGCGTGCCAGTTTTAGGTATATCTGGAGAGACAGATGGAGGATAGAGAAGGGTAAAGTTAGAGCTCCATTTATCGCCCGGTAATTCTCAGTTCTTACTTGTCTACTACGCGACGAATGCGCGATTTGCTTCCTTTTGAAGGTGAAGTTAGGCAAGCAAAGCAGCATGTAAAAACTCTACTGCCAATCATTGCGCGACGGGAGTTTCGGGTGGCGCCCCTAACCGAAAAAAAGAAAAGACACACACACAGGTTTGCTATACCTTCTGCGTCAGTGTGGGTAACATTGTTCACAATCAGCTCACTGTATTTTTGTATTCTGCTTTTGATTTTATGAACATATCTTAAAAATGTCTTGTCATTGCCTTTGGTGTGGGTAGTTATTTTAGCTTCAAACTTGGGTTTGGTGGATTTATTAAGCTCTTGAGATGTTTGCTTATTTCACTGACAAGGGCTCTAACATTCTGGGAATTACTCTTCTTACGTTTGGTCAAAATTACTTTCCTTTTATTATAAAGCTTGTTTATATTATGGGTCCACCATGTGTTTTTTTTTTTTCTGGGGTTTGCCCTGCACTTTTTCCTACAGGGTACAGCTGCAGCTGTGCAGCTGTTTACATGCTAGAATATTATGGTTGTGTGCATTTCTGCATATTCAGTGGAGTTGATTGGGCTTGGTGGGGTTTGAAAGCTTCCCAATGTATCACTATGGAGTAGGCAGTTTGTTTTAAAGACATTTCTAAATGTACCTTAGGTGGAAGGTATCTTTGTTTTCAGTTTTATTTTGAAGGAGACTGCTTTACAGTCAGACCTAACAAGTGATAAAGAAACATACGAGATTGTGCACTTTGCTCCCATATTAGTGAGGACAAAATTCAAGCTGTTATTCCCTGTAGTGGGTATTCTAATTAATTGTTCCAGTGCCCTTGTGTTGACAAAGTCCAGGAATCACTGTACTTGTGCACTAGTGGTGGTGTAGGTTTCCCATTCTATAGTTGGATAGTTTAGATCACCTAGGAAAATAGTATTGGGTTTAATACTGGGTGATTCCAGATCCTGTAGGTAGCCGTTGTGGGTTTCTTGAGTCATAGATGGAGTTCTGTAGTTAGCTAATATGGGGCACAGATCCTTTCTGATGGTTATTTGTACATGAAGAAGCTCTAGTGCATCATGATGCTTTACCAGCCTTGATGTGAGTCTTTTCTGGATGTAAATTTTGACACACACACTATTTTTCCCCTCCTGCACAGTAGCAGAGCTAAACATGTAGAAGGCATTATAACCCTGCATAGCCAGAGTAATCTCCACTGTTCTAAACTATATCTCAGTCACTACACAATGAAGTCCAGTGTGAGAAGGGCTTGTAGACACTGGAGTTTCTTGTTTAGGCTACTAGCTTGGTGAGGCTCACATTCATATCTTCCTCTCCTTGTTTTGTTATGTTGGTAGGTTTATGAGGTTGGCATTGTTTAAAAGTGACACTATGAGGATTGACAATGACTTTCCAATTATCAAATCCCAAAAAGGGACAGATGGAGGTCATCACTGGAGAAACATTGTGGTCTGTTGATCGTATCCTGTCAGGCTGACAAACACTGGACACTGTTTGATTGATATCAAAAACTAAGACAGTTATTGAAGTCAATTATTGTTTGCTCATATTGCTGCATTATCCTTCTGAAGGTAAAATGTTGCTCAGTGCTAGGCTAATACCTACCTTGGACACAGTCTGAGAGCACCATCATGTCTGTCTTCATATAGTCCAACAAGGTACACCTCAGGTCACTGTCACCAGCATGAACTGTAACAGAGTCATTCTGGTACTTGTCCAATACCTTGAGTGAATGTGTGATATGAAGGATCGTGGCAACAGACGAGCTATGCACCATCATACTTTCCTTGCTCAGCCTCATAAAAGGCACATCTGTATGCATATCTCTCAATGTTGCAATTTTTCACAGACTGTCAAGATTTTTGTCTCATATTTTTCTTCTACTTCTCATAAAATCTGCCATTTTCTAACATGTCACTGGGATTATCTGAGGACTGAAGACACTAAATAATGACATTCATTTGAGTTTCAGACTTCCTATTCTTCAGAAAAATGCATACTAAGTCAAATCTTATCATTGTATCAAATGTCAAAGTTTATAAAAGCAATATTTAAAATCTGTACCTATTTTTGGAGGTTGAGAGGTATGTCTGCATGTCTAACAATAGAGTCACCTATAACAAGAATGTTTGGTTGGGTTAGTTCCTGCCTTATGCGCTCAGCATCTGTGACTTTGGGACTTCTTGTGTTATGTGAGAAGACAGGCTTAACTTGTTGACTGTGCTTTGGCCTGTGTTGTCTTTTGGAGGTCTTTGAGGTGTAGATTAGTTAATCTTTAGAATATCAGCATGTGATGGATTATATGTATTGTGATGGCCTGGAAGATGTATAATATGTGATTATGATTTTGGTGCCTGAGTTTTCTGTGTGTGAGAGTTTTTCCTCCAAGACTATTATATGTCTACGTCTCTCACACATTACATTTTGCAATTTGAGTAATACATGACTGTCAGACAGCATGAGATAATTCTCACACTCTGCCAGGATATCCATCTCAGACAGGCTGGCTACAGAAGTTGTGAGGAAGTGCTAGTCCATGATACCAACAGAAATGGCTCTGAAGGCAGGGCTAATAAAACTTCTTCCAGTTCAGTTTTAGGATAATATTTGACTGGACTTGCTACTGAGTATTTAAAGTTCAGTACAAAACAACTGGCCCAAAAAACTTCTTTAGCCACCAGCAAGAGTCAGTAAACTAATTATAGTAAAAAAAAACAAAACAAAACAAACAAAAAAACCCCCACTAATTTAATAATAAAATTAGTGCAAGCAGTATCAGTACATCCAATATGAAGCCATTTTTCTGAAATGTCTTTTAGCCTGGTGAGAAATTTAAGGGGAGAGACTTTGCAAAATTATATCTATATACTTATTGTCAGCAGCCAATAAACAGGGAGAGGGAGGGAATTATATTATCATTATCATAAGGGCAGGCAACAACACATGCACTGGGTGTAAGAACTCAGCTATAGCACAGTGGGAAGAAAAACAATTAAACCCTTAACTCAGAACTGACCGGACTAATGCAAAGACTAGCCCTGAACTAGCCTGGCATACACTCAGTTTATAAGAATGAAACAAAACTTAAACAGAAAAATATAGCAGAACTGTTTACTGGAATTATTAATATATGCTTAAAGACCTTAACTGAAGCTATACAGACTGTTAAAATGAATTTAAAATCAAATTGAGAAGTAAAAACACATATTTTTTCTCTATGTAATGGAACTATTATAATGCAACAGTAATTAAGTTCAAAGCAACACCAACTTTGGAATTCCTTGACCCTTAGGTCTAAGCTCACTGGCCTCTAACTGCCTTAATGCAAAGACTACTCCTGAACAAGCCTGATATTAACTCAGTAGATAAGAATGAAAAAAATCTTTCTTTCTTTTTCTATGTGGTGTTTTTTTATATCATGAAACACAGTAACTGTCATGGTGATGTCACCTACAGAAGTGCACCCGATGACACTAGTTCTTTTCTGGGCCTTCTTACTTAAAAAAGGCTTGTCCAATAGGTTAAAACATTTGCCAATGTTTTTTTTTTGCTTCCTAATAATGTCCACAGTTCTTAAAACAATTTCTCTACCCTTACAGACATCACTCTGGGCAATGTCCAGCCCCCTAACCCCTACCATTGGAGAGATTAGATTGTTTACTAGAACCTCTTAGAAACCATTTGAAAATCATTCTGTATGGCCTGGCCAAACTGCATGCATACATGCATGGCTCTCAGTCAAATATGGAGAATATGGAGATTCTCCACCATCCCTATTAGGACTGAATGAATGAAATGTAGAGGTTTTCTGTCCTGCAACTTAAAATTTACTCCCACTAAAGACCAGAAATGAGCGCATGTGCCGTATTTTTAGAAAATACTTCCTCACTTGGCTGTGACATTTGAATGCCGATGCCTTACACACATAGTTACGTTACTTCTTGTCACACAGTTATGGTTATGTCTGAAGCTGCCATGTCTTTGCATTTCAGCAACTGTTGATTTGATTTACTGACAGTACACTGTGCATGTGTGTGTGTGTGTGTGTGTGTGTGTGTGTGTGTGTGTGTGTTTTAAATAACAGATTGTAAATATTATGTAAATGTTTCATATATTTTAATGTCTGCTTCACTTTGGGCTAGATCATGAGTGAAAATTGTATTTATACCAGTCTACCTATCTGGCTAACAAATATTTAGGTAAATAAGTAAATACATATGCAACAAAGTAAGTAGCAAATAAATAAATATATAACAATTTCCATAAAATGAATTATTTCAGAGGTGCAGGTGGTAGAATTGTGCATTGGAGGGTCTGAGTTCATATTTAAGCTCAGATACTTACTTCCTTTTCAGTTGTGTGCATATATGAATTGTAATCTGCACTTTCCTGTAGTGAGCAACTACATATTTAGTCTCCAGTTTGTGCACTGTGAAAGGCACAGGTGCAGGTGGCAGATGTGTTTCTTGTTGCTTTCATGACACAGCAGGTAATGTAATAATATGGTATTCATGTCTGGGTTCAAGCTATATTGAGGCATTTAATTTATTTTCATTTATGTGGAGGATTCATCACATTCATAAGTTTCAATGCTATTTTAGTATACATCTCCACTAATATATGCATTGCGTGTGTGTATGTCTGTGTGTGCTTTTATTATTGCGAACAACATTTTTCTGTACTGAGTAATTCTATGCATCACCAGTGGACAGTGCATTGACGAAGGGTTAGGTGGTGTAGGGAGAATGTGAGTGCCAATCGCTTTATAAAATAGCTGTTAGCATAAGTGAATGGGAATCCAGATGATCAGAGTTCCTCTACTAGCTGAAACAGGTAGATGTGTATGTTGGCAAAAATCTTCATGCATCTCTTCTTCTATTACACAGTGAATTACCTAAGTAGATCAGACTTGTGACACTTCTGTTAATATGTTGCAGTACTCTTTCTAAAAGTGCCTCCCTGCTTTATAATTCTATCAACCTTCCCAATGCCTTCCTCATCTTTAAACCTTAGCTTTCTTGAACTACTTGTCTGTTTCATGTTTTCTTGTCTAGAGTCAAATTTCCATTGAATGTAATATTCACATTGTTAAGGCTAATGCTTTGTACTTGTATGTCATTTGAATCTGTTTTCTAAACGTTTTGTACAGTTGTTATTTTGGATTGTTCAGTAAGCTGAATTTTTCTCACTGTTTTTTCTCCTGTATTGCCTTATGGCTTACATACTGGCTGTTAAAGGTCTTGCACCAACCCATCTCACCTGGTTAACAAACAGAAGTAAATACAAAATCAGACTTGATTTTCCACATGATACTTGCACCTGCACTTTTTCATATATTGCTTAATGCCTTTCTGAGGTGCCTTACCATTATGTGAACTTTGACCACTTTATCTCCAGTACTCATACTTTCATATATTATGACTTCATGGCTGTATTCTTAGTAAGACCTCCTCATCCAAATTTAAGAGTATGCAGTCTAAGATTGTTTCATCATAAGTGAGTTCACACAAGCTCTTAGAAATCTAGTAAATGTTGATCACTGAGGTTAATTTGCTTCAGCTTTTCTCAATAGCACCAGTGGAGTTAGAAACTGGAAATATATTCTCATATATTTTTCACCCAGTATTTATTATATGAGTACTCTTGTCTAAACCTGCTTGAAAGTAAGTAGCTATCCATTTCTTAAAATTTAATTTAATTTTTTTTGTTCCTCTTAGGACATCATTTATACTGATCCAGCCCCCAGTGCCTCCTTACTCTTGTATTAGTGAGGCTAGTCATGGGTCCTATGGGCATCCTGCGGGCACAGCCATCTCTGTTTCCATCCTGGGGATGCCATACCATGATCTACTAATCAGAACCAGGTTAACTGGGCTGTATTTAGTAGTTTATCTGTCTACACCACCAGAGTGGCATTACCTGTCCATTTTGTGCATGTGTGTATATGCATATGTGTGTGCTTATGTTTTTTATCTGTGGAAAGACAATAAAAGAAATTAATAATAATTGCATTAATTAATTAATGTATGAATGAGTAAAAATTAAAAAAAAAACGTACGCTTTAGAAAAATTTTCTAGGTCATTTTTCCAACATATCTGCTGACCATCAACAGTTCTTATAAGTCCTTTTCAACTTATTCCCATGCCACTTTGGATCCCCCAGTGTAGAGGCAAGAGCCACCTGGATGGGACAGCTTTCCATGCAGCTATGGAGGTGTCTGTGTCTTCCTTGCACTCATCTAGCAATGGAAGCAATGAAGACAACTGTAATTAAGTCTCTGAACTGTCACCATCATGGTTAGTGTGGTCACCCATGTCACTGCAAGGGCTTACTATGTCCTCAGGACCCCGCATCTGAGTGTGTACACTCACATACTAATTAGAAACACACTCATGGTATACTAAGTTCACATCTTGGTTAGAGCTGTTAGTTTGCCCACAAAGCTGCATTTTATGTGTTAAAACAGACATGGGCCACAGTTCTCTTCCCCAGCATAACAGAGCCCTTACAGGCTACCAACTCCTACTCTGCCATGACAGGATTTTCCAGTAACCAAGCAACTATGTGAATTTGGGTAATCATGGCTTTATTCCACTATATCATAAAAGCTCACATTCTCCTTAGAAATCTAATTTTTGTAGTAATAGCTCTGCTTCTGAATAGCAAATACAGCTTATTGAACAGACTTGCTAATAATCATAAAATGCAGTGTGTGTTAGGCAGGTGAAGCCCAAGGGCACAATCTTGTCTATGTGTTGCTTATCTCCAGTTCTGAAGCAAAATTCCTAATCTAGACTTCAAAAAATAGTACGTAAATGTGGATGCAGTCATTCTCATCTGCACCTTTGTTACTAGAAATAACAGCAGTTTCTTATTTCCTGCATGCTGCATTTGAAATACTGTTTGGTATTTACTGCACATGATTAAGTTTAAGAACTATTAACAATCTGTTGTTTCCTGTCATCCAGGGTTTAGTTCCCTGAGCCTCTATTTACATACCGATGATTTTTTTGTAAGTCAGATTTAGCTGACCCGCGTTCCTGGGATGAGTCTGAAAGAAAGTCCATATAGATCATTGCTCTATCCCAGTTCACTAATAAATAACAATGGTATAGATCACACAATGGACCATGTTTTTCATTGCTTCTTTGCTCACTTCATGAATTATTTGTCAATAAAATAATCAATGCAATCATGAAACTGTATAAGCACACATAAAATATTACTAGCTTAACAAATTTATATTTATACTGGCATTTCTACAGATTCTTGTACAAATGTTGATTATGTTGTTAAATTCTCTGATCTGTCTAACTTCTAATTATAAAGGTACTAGTACAGATAATGGGTAATTTTCCCACTTAATATTGAATCAAAAAACAATCCAAAGTCAGCGGCATGTATATCATGTATATTGCTGATATTTAGCCAAGCATTATTTCTTTATTTCTCATTTTACCATGGTGTTAAGCAAATATTGGTTACATAATGGTTAGGTAAAATTTGTTGCCAGCCTTTAACCACAATAAAAGAAAGAAATTCTAGAAAAGAAAGTGTTCTGTTAAAGGCATCCACAAAGATCATGTAAATATTTAAGGAAGATTTTCTACCTTCTCAAGGATAAACTGATTTAAAACAGTGTTTCATTATTTATGAAGCACATACATTCTACTCTTTACCCAATGAGAGTAATTGGAATGCTCTTTAAAGAAAATGGAACAGTTAGATTAACAGAGGAAAAGGAAAGAAGTGAAAAGGCGCAGAAGAATCGAATGGAGAAATACATCATAATAATATAACACTAAATCATGTCATATTCTCTGGGTTGACTCTACCACACTCACTTACTTGAATATGGGCACTTCCTGTTATTCATTTATTTACGTATCTGTCTGTCTGATCTCTTACTGCATATATTATATTTTCATTATAAACTTATGTTCGAGGCATTACAATTAGCTAACAGATTTTTGACTGGCTACTATATGCCTCATAAAAGTGTTACAAGTTTTTATGGTGGTATAGTAGATGTGAGTGCATGCATGAGTGATATGGAATAAAATATGCAACCTAGTTCCATTTCTCTCTTTGCTTTGTAAACTTTGTGGATAGCGATAGCTGCCCATAGGGTTGATATAGGAGTTGGCTGCAATTTGAAAGAGAGAAAAAGGGAAGGGCACACAAATCTGTAAATTGACTGACAACTATAGTATGGGATAATGGAAAATATTAAGTTAAAATAAATTAGCCTGTATAATTTATTTAGCACCACTAAATGGTTTGATTTAATCCCGAGGTGAAATATGATAGTTTGTCAAACAACAAATAGTTCCATGCTGTAATATGTAAACTAAGTTATTTTTGTAGAAGCATGCTGATTGTGCTGTGTCACACTGTTTTCACTTAGGAGGCTATATTGTATCACATTAAACTGCTGTTTTATCACGTGACAGGTGTGGTTTCCAGCTGAATGACCGTTAGGCTTAATCATGTATGGAACACATTTCTGGCATACTCAAATCAATATCTAGAAATAATTACATTTTACATCATTAATGTTAGCATGGTGGTGCTGCGGTAGCATTGTCGCCTCATAGCAAGATGTTGTCCCGTTCGATTCTCAGCTAGAGTGTTTTCTGTGTGGAGGCATACGTGAATGGGGTGTGCCTTCGTTGAAGGTTGTGCGTCAGGGCTGGTAACCCGGTACATAAAAATCCACTACCAATCATTAGCGGACTGGAGTTCCGCTGTGGCGACCCCTAACTGGGAAAAGCTGAAAGACACAAATGTTAGCAAATCACATAATTTCTTCTCCAGATGTTATGAGATTTCTATTCTTTAAGGAAAGGGAAATCAGCACTACATTTTAGAACTTGTATTTACAAAACTGACAAGGAATCTATATCTACTGCACATTTACCATTTAAAAGAATACCTTTATATGTTAATAACTGCAAGTGATTAATACTCCAGGAATGGGATGTAGATTCTTAATACTGCATAAGGTAAACAAACACAAATCAGGTTAATGCACTGATACAGTTTAAGTGAAAAAATAAAATAGAAAGCTATAGAACTTTTAGAAAACACATGAGATTTTGCTCTGTACAACTGAACTAGCATGAAGATTAAACATCAACAGGTTAATAATTGAAGAAGATAGGAGCCATCAATGACATACTGTACTTACAGCTAAACAAAATCACTTTTTGTATAGCTCCTTTTATCTTATTTTGCTAATATATGTATGAATATGTGCCCATAAAGTACTATTCAATAGGAATTATTTGAGTGTGTGTGTGTGTGTGTGTGTGTGTGTGTGTGTGTGTGTGTGTGTGTGTGTGTGTGTGTGTGTGTGTGTGTGTGTGTGTGTGTGTGTGTGTGTGTGTGTGTCTTTGTGTGAAGGTATGTCTGTAAACTGCTTTAAAGAATGAAGCAGGTTACAGTACAGAAACAGTGTCTTTAATGCAGCTGTATGATTTATGCTTCTGGCTTCTGGGTGAAAATCCTGATAATCAAATTAATTAAAAATATATATAGTGTAATAATACATGTGTATATACTAATAAGATATATCTACCTGCACATATGTGCACATATGTACCTACAGACAGTGAAAGCAATATGTACCTACAGACAGTGGAAGATAAAGTTGGTATCCCAGACCACAAGGTTTGCTATATAATTTAGGGGGTCATAGGGTTCACACTACATTCTCTCATTAAATAGTCACACCTTCAAGGGATTGGATTATTGATCAAAAAGTATCATATTTGCTTTGATGACTACAGGCACAGGTAAATATTTTATCCACAAGTGCCAGCAAGGTCACCAACACGTGTGAATATTTCAGTTATGCAGATGCATGACTTTGGTCATGTATTACATGATAAAATGAAATATCTTTACTGGAATTTCAGATGAAAATTTAATTCTAGCAAGAAAAAGTGTTATTAGTTTAATTAAGCACTTTTGCAATTGTGTTTTTGTAATGCATTCAGGTATTAAAAACATTTTAAGAAAGTCAAAACAATGTACAAGGTATGTGATGTGAAAGTCCTGTTCTAATCAAAAGCACCACAAGTGACAAATATGTGACTGGGTCAAACATCTGTATGAGTAAAACTAACATAAGTCATCTGTACATGCTGGTGAGGTAAAGGACTTGAATTTTTGACTGAGTTGATTTTTTAGGATAGAATCCATTTACAGAGTTTATTTAGTGGAAAAAAACATCCTAGATACAATCATCTATAGCAATACAGTAATTACAGTAACACATCTTGCAAAGCAAGAAGTGCAATTAACATAGTGTTAAGTTAGTAGGCAGGCAAACCCTATAACTACATTTATAGTTGCAAGCTAGAAGACAGGCAAACCATATGACTACACTATTAAAAACTCATACTTATTATTTTAGTTTGAACTTGATAATAGTTCTGTTCCATTATGTACCCTTAAATGATATCTCCTTCTAAGTGTCAAATGTGAGAAACCACAGAGGTATTAATTAGTCTTTAGCATACCAAGGGGAGATAGGCATAGAAGTATTATTATTTTTAAACTGAGGATCAATATTATTATTATTATTATTCAACTGAGAGGGCAGACAGACAAGTACATCTAGACTGAAAATCTGACTAGTTTATCTCTGGCATGTTATTCCCCATGTCAAGTACTGAGCACCTCTCTTACAATAAAAAGGAGGTTTTCCTATGGAATTAGGAAATTGATGTTTGCAATCTTGCCCCCTTCTTTTATAGATTAAAAGAACTTTAAGTTGATTAAGAGATACTGATCTTAAGTATGTAGAGACCGTTACCATGTCACCATTTAGGAGAGGTCAGGATATTTGCTAAAAGCTTTTAACCTTTTTAGTATTGCGTAGCAGGTATCATAGCCTCATTGTTGTTGTGCATGTCAAGTCCAGCTTAGTATAAATGTTTTGAGACTCTGCCTACCACCAGATGTTTAAGCAGTTAATTCTGTAGTGATGTAACCCATGATATCATTTATCTGATGGCTCTTTAAGCACTTTACTCTGTATAACGCCCCGTGTTCTTGGTGTGTATTATTAAATACTTTACCTAAATCATAATGAAAGGACAGTTTCCTGTCTATAATTATGCTAAAATATTTCTAATTTCTCATCATTTCAGTCTATGCCTGATATAAACATTTCAGTGGTTGGAATAACACCATTCATAACTTTGTTTTCAAAATATACTTTTTCATTTTTTCTTCAAACTGAAAACTAGACTACTACTAACTAAACAGCAAGTAGATTTATTGAATCCTAACTGTAGTGAAAGAGTAAGGTTAAGTTATCTATATTATATAAGTGTGTAAAAGAGTGTGGTCATCATAATTCCCACTGTGAATTCAGCCATCCTTTTGGTGAATATGGCTGATAGCAATGGCCCTTGTGTTTATCAATCTAAAACAACAGACTTAGCATAAGAGGTGGTCAGGGAAAACTTTTGCCAACTAACTACTTCTATGCCTTGGAACACATAACATTTCTTCCACTTTAATATGTGCAGATTGTGAATGAACATATCAAATGCCTTACTCTAAGCGAGATGTAAAGCAGCTACATATCAGTGTTTTGTATCTTCATGAGAATCCATTAGTGTCATGTCTGCCACAGAGCTTTGAAAGCCAATAAATAACTAAGTGAATTATGACAGACAGCAACTCCAGACCTACAGTATCAGACCTCTCAACTTCTTTGCTTAAGAATTTGGATGCATCCAAAAAATAATGTGGAGAACAATGGATGAAAATTATGGATAGTTTTTTTTTATGAATTGCTCTAATTAACTAAAAAAAGTTAATAAAATGATACATTGTGTATCAATGTGCATTTTCTGAGCAATATGAAATATAAAACTCTCTCTGGTATTATTGACTGACTGTAATCCTCCGTGATTTACAAAAAATAAAAAACATTATGAGGGACAGAGAAAATATGAGTCAAAGTTTAAGTTTAAAGTCAAGACTGAGAAGCTGAACAGTGCAGTCTACAGTCAGCAACATGTCAGAGAACAAGGCCAAATGTGACATACTTAGAGTGAGGGACCAGCAAATCCTGCTGGAGAACTAGTCATTAGGTATACAGCTATATCATTTGAAGAATCACAGAGCAGAATGAAGCTGCAATATTCTAGACTTCTTGAGGTTTAGGAAGACCTTAACCTATTTCTGTTCCTTAACCATTTACTGCTAGCTATTTGTTGTACTACTAAAATGCAGGCTGGGCCTGAAATTGGTCTTAGTCGATCAGTGCCCTACTTCAGTAAGCAAATGTAGATAGATAGATAGATAGATAGATAGATAGATAGATAGATATATTAGATGGATAGAAAGTGTCACAAAGGTGTTCCAATGGGCTGTGTTGTGGACCCACTAAACTTGGGCCTATATTTTTCTGACATAAAAGCACCGATATAAAGGGAATATTGCTAAACAAGTTTGCTAATGACTGCAAACTGGGGTGGTAATTGAATCCCATTCTGATATTCAAATTCTACAGCAAGGGCTGGACCAAACAATTGTTTGGAATATTACTCATAAGCTTATCTTCAGTGCTAAGAAATGTAGCATACTTTCTTTTGGTAAATCTAAAATCACTGCGGTTTGCCATATGGATAACATTTCATTTAATTGTGACACAGTCATCAGGGGCTTGCATATGAATGTTGATGACAGAATCTATTTTGCCCACCATGTCTCTGTGGAGTTTAGAAGATCCTTGTACCTTAAACATTTTATTCTTTGTGATATTTCATCAAGATCCAAGTAAGTTATTTTCACACTTTATTCATCCCTTATTATGTCCATCATTTAATATAATGCCTCATTTGGCATGTACTTTGGTAAAAACCTAAACCAGTTTGACAGACCTCAGTGTTTCCTCATTAAAAAAAAAAAACAGGTCTCAATACCTTTAATTGTTTTGATATACTAAAAGCTCTCCCATTCACTCATTGTTATGCGGATTCCTTAGGGGTGATGTTTAGCTTTGCCTGCTATGAATGATCCAGCAATAGTTGAACTCTTGATAGAACAAACACCCACTCTACAGATATAAAACTATGCTGCCACATCAACAACACCAGATCACATGACAGATACCCCATGCAACATATCCCCCATTTCTGGAATAGGCTACCCTTACCTATTAAGCAGAGTACTTCTCTAGTAACATTTAAAACCAGTCTAGATGACCAGATGGGTGATTGTCAATCATAAGATTTTACATGGAATATGTGGAGAAAGTATAATTAATGGGGACACTATTGGTTTCCCACCAGTGTTGTGTGATGTGGTTGAGGTTTTCTCAATGGCCTCTATGGTTGTAAGCTTAATATGAACTTGGTAATATAAAACGGAATATAAAGGAAGGAAAATCAAAACATTTATTTCAGATAAATTATCCCTTACAGAATCAGAATGGATGCCATTCTATCACTTTTATTGACAAATTACTCATTTCTGCCTTCCATTTTTTTCTATGTTTGCTATTCAGTAGATAAATATGACTTCAGACAAACGCAAGGTACATTTTTTGTCACTCTGCCTATAAGATATCTCCATATTTGTCTTTAAATTATCTTACTGATTAACGATTTCATATAGTTAAGTCAAAAATGTTCTTAATTTTAAACATCAAGTAGCTACTACATCATGATTCAGTCATCTGTGATCCATTTTGAACATTCACTGACAATGTTTAAGGCTTTGGTACAAAAGTAAAACTTTGATTTCATCTATTTGCTAGTGGTTTCCTACTGCAATGGGATGTCATTGTCATTGAGCCAAAAGTATTCACTACTGCTTTTTCCCAGATAATTGTGTCCTGATTTCCTAGTCTCTCTAAATGCTTCACAGAAGATGCATCTTGACCCTTCATTTATTCTGCAGGTAAGGTTTGGTATTCAGCCTAGGGAAGCCTACCTCACCACCCCCCTTAGATAATAATAAAAATATTCATAAACATGGCATTCTAAGTCCAGGTTTTACAAGAAGTGCTCCTCCTACAGGCTAAATAATTAAGATGCAGTAGTCCTACCAGAGAACCATTGTTTAGTTTTTTTATCATGTAAAATAGCTTTCAATATTTTTATATCCTTATAGTTTTCACAAAATTTTGTAAGAGGGCAGTATTCTTAAAAAATGGTCGGCAACAATGCAATATGATCCAAAAAGCTGTATATGCACCCTACAGTGACTGATTACATTACAGCAACCATGAAACAGTGGCAAACCACTTTGCAGTTAAGCCATGAGAAAGGACAAATTATTATTCCACGGATAAGAATTCAAAGGGGTTATTCCAGGGTGACTCTCTGTCACCACTGCTCTTTTGTCTTGCCCTTAACCCATTCAACTGTCTGCTTAACAGATTAGGTCATGGCTACAATTTGGCTCCCAGAAAAGTGTAAAGACTTCTCATCTTCTTTTTGTAGATGATTTAAAACTGTATAAATCATCAGATGAGGATCTGAAAGCACAACTGCAAGTGGTCAAAACTTTTTCAGATGATACAAGAATGTCCCTTGGTCTTTATAAATCTGCAAAAGCAATTTAAAGCAGGAAAGCTGCAGCACCAAGAAAACATTAGTTTGGGACAACAATGTGATATAAAAGAACTTGAGCAAGAAGGAGTGGATACATATTTGGAGAACTGATGAAGAACCAACAATAAAATGTGAACAAATCCAAATAAAATTTAGTAAGGAATATTTTAGAAGACTTAAATTAATACTGAAAACAGCACTGGCATCTAGGAACAAAGTCCAAGCAATAAACCAATTTGCTCTTCCTGTCCTAACTTACAGTTTTGGAGTGACTGAATGCCCCCAAAAGGTGATGGATAGGTTGGACAGGAAAACAAGAAGGATGCTTCATGTTCATCAAATGATTTATAAAAATCAGTGCATACCAAGATTAATTAATCCCCACTATGAAGGAGGTATGGGCTTCCTCAAAACTGATTACATGTACAGATCTGCAGTCGTAGGACCTCATAAGACCCAAACGTAGTGAAAGTTTTGAAACATGAAGAGAATAAGTCTAAGATGACTCTCCTGCTTAGTTTAGCAGAAGCATATTGGTGTCAAGCAGGAATGGAAACCAAACCAGAAGTTGATAAGAATCAGGCAGAAACTGAATATGTCAAAAAACAAAAGAAAGAATATAAGGTGATGGATGTGCTACGAAGGCAAAAAAATGTGGAAAATCTATAAGTGTAGTTGCAAGAATAGAAAACTCTTGGAACAACTCAAGTTTATCAGGTTTGAATGCAGGAATGGTTAAGGACTGGTGAATTTAAACCAAAAGACGAAAGGTTAATACTGGCAGTCTACGATAGTAGGCTACATACATGTTGCTTTGCAAAGTCCACTGAAAATGTGTGAGAAACAGACAAATGTAGGTTTTGTAAAACAGAATTGAAAACAGTCGCACATGTTGTTGCTGGTTGCTATATACTAATGGCAGAAGGACTGCATACTGAAAGACATAATAATGTGGTAAGAGTGTTGCATTGGGAATTGTGCAAACATTATGGTACTGAAGTGGCTGAAAAACACTGGAAACATGAGCTACAAAACATTATAGAGACGATGAAGTCTATATCACATGCGATCACCCATTACCAACAGTTCAAAAAATAGATGCGAGAAAATCAGATATAGTAGTCCATGCAAAGAAAACAAAAGTAGCAGTGATCATTGAAATTGCTATACCCAGTGACTACAGTGTCTTATGTACAGAAAGACAAAAAGTCATAAAATACCAGGATTTGCAGGCAGAGATGAAGGCAATATGAAATAAGGATACCCAGGCAGTTCCAGTAGTAGTAGGAGCAATGGGTCTTATAAAAAAAGAATTTATAATTGCACTTCAGATATGTTACTGATACATGTAACTCCACATTAATTGCAGCAGGAATCATTATTAGGCACATTGTGGGTGCTCAAAGAGCACTTCTGGCTAACATTAAAGATTGAAACAATGCTAATTTCATGAACTTTAATCATACTTTGACTTAGGAATGGGGTCCATTTCTGTCATGGTATTAGAAACACAAAAGACTTGGGAGAAATTAAAAAAAGAGAGAAACTATATAGCATGCAGAAGGGAAGCTGACACAGGGAGAAGAAGACAGGAGCTGAACATTAGACTACCAAAACCAAAACATCAACAATAAGCTTAAGTCACCAATATGAAAAGATGTACTGCTATATATACCAAGGTTGATAAAATAATTTTGCAAACAGCAGCACAGAGAAGCAAAACAAAGTATTTATCCAGCCTGCACAACAAGCCCCATATCTCCTCAACAAATGTGCAATCAAACTGCAAAAAACACCAACACCATAGCTCTGTGGGTCTGTAGTTGCTGCAACGCTGCCCAAATTTCAAGCCATTCTGCAATGAGTTACATATCTAAAACATATGCAAGTGGTGTCTGCTATGTTTGCATGAAAGTGAGATGTAAACCTTCATGAATCATACTTGATCATGCCTGTGGAATAGATGTTAAAGTATACTGTTATTGTTGTCACATGTCTATACACTCCGATGTGTTGCAGACATAGTGCTCTCAGTTAATACAGTGCTGTGTGAGTGTTACATTGTGACGTGCAGAGCAGTGGGATCAGGCCTCTTAGGTTCATAGGTTCATAGGTGTGTACTAGGCTAATGGCCTTGGAACCTTTACAAGCCTAGCCCATAGGATTACTCTGGCATCATGCACCTGACCTTAGTTCCCAGTGCCTCTGTCGAGTAGAGCCACTGAAGTGATCCCTGGGGTGAAGTTTCTATTTCCCATCCACTCATCAAGATTTCTCTTGAAAAGGGCCAGTGAGGTGCTCTGTTTGACATGTATGGGAAGTCTATTCCATAGCATGGGCAGTCTCTGGGTTATGAACCTGTCCCTCCAGCATGTTCTGTTGATTGTGGTAATGAGGTAGAGGTCTCTAGATCATGTGGTGTGGAGGGATTGGGATTTCTTTAGATAGCATTTCTAACAGAGCTGGGTCAGACATGGCTTTGTAAGTCAAGCAGAGATCGTCTCTAAGTAGGTGATATGAGACAGAGAATAGTTGGAGTTTTCTGAGTCTGTCCATATAGGACAAGTGTTTAAGGCCTAGGATCCTCTTTGTGAGGTACTTTTATGGCCTCTCCAGTTGTTGCAGGTGTCTAGTGAGGTATATGCCAAATGGGGCATTGTACTCGATGACTGGCCTAATGAGGGAAGAGTAGAGGGAGACAATGACCTCTTTCTTCCTGGATGCAAAATGCTTAGCAATCTGATGTGCCACACAGAAGGACTTTCTGACTACAGTGGCAATGTGGTGGTCAAAAGAGAAGTTGCTGTCAACCTGTTTTTCCAGATCTCTTATAACACCTTCTGTGTTCAGTGGACTACCATTGATGTGGTAATTCATGGAACTGGGTTTTTCCCAAAGGGGATGACGACACATTTTTTGGCATTGAGCTTAAGGCCATGGTTCTGACACCAGTCATTGGTCTCAGTGAGGCCTTTCTGTAGGATGTCAACATCACTTGGGGAGTTAATAATATCTCCCAACTTGCAATCATCTGCGAACTTTGTCAGTCAGAGTCCCTTTGTGTTGGCCTGGACGTCAGAGAAATAGATACCAAATGGGAGAGGACCCAGGACCGAACCCTGTGGAACTCCACTCGTGACTGGTTGGCAGTCTGACTTGGAGTCAGCTACTTTCACACCATGGGTTCTATCTGTGGGCCAGTTTGCAACCTACCTAGTGATGTAGGGGTTGATGCCTAGCTTAGTGAGTTTTTCCTATGATTCCTGAGTTGGGAATGGTATCATAGGCTTTGGCCAGATCAAGGTAGGCTGCATGAACCACCTTGCCTTCATCCACAGCTCTGGTGGCTGACTCAAAGAAGTCGACCAGGTTGAGCAGGCATGATCTACCCTTCAAAAAAACAAACTGTGTGGCATCCAGAGTTTGGAGATTCCCTATATCCTTGTTTATTAGGTCCATGATGATGCATTCCATAGCTTTGCATATCAGACTCGTCAGGCTAATGGGGCGATAGTTCCCAAGGTCTGTAATCGCTTTCCTTTGTGGAGTGGGATGACTGTAGCAGTGAGACATTTGGTAGGGACAAAGCCTGAGGTGAGGCTGTGGTTGAACAGGACACACAGGTGATGTTCCAGTTCACTCTGTAGTTCATGTGGAACACAGCCAGTGATATTGTTAGGTCCCATAGAAGCTGTATCTCTGGCCTTGGACTGTGCTGTTTTAACTTGTGCAGCAGTAATTTTAGTTTTTGTCGGTATGCGAGACCCTCAAGCTAGAAAAATGGTAACTTTTGTAACTTCTGCACTTCTGTTACTTTTCTGAATTAACAATCAATCCCTTAAATTTCATGTCTCCACCCAGAATTTCCCGTGGCTATGGTTAGAATTTTGTAAACATACCCTTACTTTTTCCACAGCTGCATACTTCTAAATGAGTGTGGAGAGAGTCTTGATAACCTCTTGTTCAAATAAGGTGTTATCATTCAACCAAACCAGAATCTTTAAGCGTCAGATTTTGCTACAATGCAAACAATCAAGAAACAAGACTTAGCTCCTCTTTCAAGCTGCAATATATTTTCAGAAAGCCAAATGTACAGTTATATACCATTGTATATATTTTATTTTCCATACTTCCCTTTTGCTAAAAAGACAATAACATTGCAATTATTTTTCTTCTGTATCTTTTAACAAATTATGTACATGCACAATTTTAGTTTAATTTAGTTATAATAAATCTAGTTCAGTTTCATGCATTTCACTTAAAAAAGAGAGATTGATTATACTTGCATTTTCCCAGATTATTATAATTCTACAAATATTCTTTCTTTCTAGACTCAAAAGATTTTGTAAGATGCATTTCATGTCACACTCATCCAGCTTTCTGTTTGGAAAGACCGTTTGAGTGTTTGGTAACAGAACAGACACCTTTTGACATTTTTAACTGCCACCTCTGTGTCATGACAGGTACTTTTACCCTTGTGTTTGTGGAGTTTTCATGAAAGGTACCCTTACCCTTGTGTTTGTGGAGCTCTCTGTGATTGCATGGTGGTCTAGCAGGCAGGTACATCCAGGTATTTTTCTTAGAAGTACCCTGTGATTGCCCCTGAGAGTACCATTTTTGATAGATATCAACTTTTTTACAACATCTCACATTTTTGGTATATAGACTCTATCTGCCTTTGAGGATCTGGAATCCTTGGCTGTCTCCTTCAATTTTTATAAACTGGAGTTGAACAGTTGTTTCCCTTAACTCTCTTTTTGAAATTGTTGCCAATTGTTCTTCTAATGGAAATCCGCTAATTTTAATGACTGTATCTTAGTTTTAGACCAGTTACTATTGTGCATTGCATATATACTGAAAAGTCTTTCTCCTGACAAACTCCAGTACTTTCACACAGCTGTGGCTTCAGCTCAGGCCCTCTGCTACCACCTTAGTTCTTTTTCTGATGTTGCCAAATTGGAAACCTCTACAGCAGGTATGCAAAGTGTCTGGATCTCACCCCTGCTACTAGTCCCATGTGATTGCTACCATGCTTGTTATGAATAACTCCATATACACTGGGTGCTGTATTATTAAAGTCATTGTCTTTTAGACAATCTGCTGGGATATTGCCAAACAATAACACCCGCTTGTCTCCATGCAGCTATTGTCAGGCTAGATCCCTGGCCAGTGGCAATTGAAAAGTGTCCTTCCCATTGCCTTAAACATAAAGGCCTGCCTGGGCAGGTAATATTTCTCTCTAACAGCTGAATGCTTAACAGCAGTTATATATTTTGCAGTATCTCTCTTACAGTGATCTCTTAATATCTAACAGAATAGGGTACAGAACTTTGTGATAAGCTGGAATATTTGCAGTTTCCAAACAACCTCTCATAACTGTGTTGCTGCTTTTATCAGTTCTCTCATATGGCTTCTGTTCCTCAACTTGTCACTGTGGATATTTGGATCATGCATGCCCTGTTTAGTTATACTGAAACCATTTCACTTTAAGACATTGTCATACACTTAGGCCAATGGTTTCCAATTTCTTCCTGTGTAATATGTTGTGACAGTTTAGACTGCTGTCATAGATTCCCTAATTTCTACAAATTAGCACTGTGTACACACTTCGTAAGAGGTTATGCTCTGCTAGCTAGAGGACACCCTTTTTTCCATTTCCTCAGCAAAGCTGAATTCCTGATCTGCTAACCAGATTCTCATATCTTCATGCAAAGTACTTAGTTTTGCCCGTCATCAGTTGTAACATTTCAAATGCAGAGATATGATATTACCGCAACCATCTATAACAGTAAGTGCTTATTTCTGCTGTCATCTGCCTGTTTTCTTTGCTCATTTAATGCTTTCCTCCAAGCTTCAGGAGTATGTTTTACCATTTGAATAAGACATTCAACTTTTTGGTACAGCATGCATTTCCTTACACATGCACAGAGTATACAACCTCACTTATTGCTCCTTGTCTGCTTAGTATTGATTACACACCATTTTAAATGCCAAATAAAACTATCAAAGTTACCCACCTATATACTTGATATTGACCATTGCATTTAGGTCTCAGCCCCCCCCCCCGCACAGTACTTGGATGCCTTTGATGAAGGACATGCATCTCTTTCAGTCATGGTGGTGTTGCTTCTTACTTTCTTTAGACTTTCACATACTCTACCTTTGCTGTGTCTCAACCTGCTTTATTCTTGAACTGACCCAGTCTTGGGGTATCTCCAGTTCTAGTCTTTCTTTAATTCCCACTTGGCTCTATGGTCACTCTGGGAAGGCTGGATGTTCTGTAATATAGTGACTACCAAATTGTCTGCATTTTCAGGGGGATGCATTTCAGGTATAAACAAGCTGCTATCATGTCTTCCTGAAGCATACAAGCATACACAATTCCCTTAGCTTTGCATTGCTTATTCAGGCATGACACTGACATTTTGCATACTCTGCAGAGTTCAACATTTCCTTGTTTCCTAAGTACTGTGATCTGAAAATAAATAAATAAATAAATAAATAAATAAATAAATAAATAAATAAATAAAGTAACTATTCTGCAAGATACACTGCTATATATTTAATTTCTGGCTTCAAGGGTTTACACATTTTTTGTTGCGCAAAACTGTTTTACATGCTCTATAAGTTTACTATATGAGATGAAAAAAACCTTCGTATCACTTATAGTAGAGAGTCGATTGTCTGAATGTCAATTATTCGAACAGCCAATTATCAGAACCAGCCTTCCATAGCTTTTGGATAGGAAAAATCATACAAAGTCTGAATATGTATATGTATTCTCTTGAGCATGTTTTTTGAGCTTGTAGCCAGCTCATGGTTGTGGACATTGTCTAATGACTGAAAAGTGTATTCCTGCATGCCAAAAAAAAAGATTTTAGATGTTTTTTTTTTTTTATCCTGTTCATTTATATGTTTCATTATCTGAACAGTTTGATTATCCAAACTACCCTAGGTCCCAATTAGTTTGGATAATCGACTCTCTATTGTAATATGTAATAGAAATGAGCTATGAGATTTATCTCCTGCAGTATTGCAATTAATATTTTAAATGAAAATGAATAAACAGTATGAGGTTTTACTTCCACCATTGGTACCCCTTAAAGTACAAAGTCAATTGACCTTAAAGTTATATTACAAATCTGCACTGTAGTCTTTAGTAATAGTCAGCACCTGGCACTCCCAGATAGACTCCATACTAAAAGGGTTGGGAGGGTGGCCTAATTGTTAAGATGTTTGCCTTACAAACACAAGGTGCAGGGTTTGAGTCTCACAAGGGATAATTAGCTAGGCTTAAAATGACTCACACGGGCAGTTAGCCTAGTACTAATCTATGAACCTAAAAAGAGTTATTATCACTGGCTCCAAAGGATTTCATCCACTTGATACGGAACTCAATGCTTTTCCATGGAAACTTACCAGGTTAATGAAACTTGACAAAAATTATTTTGCCCTCAAATATATGTACCCTATACACATACAATATTTCTCAGGACTTAAAGGAACAAATGGTGACCCTTTAGCAGCATGTGCCTCTGTCCTAAGCTTTTAAGGGGCACTGCCACTACTTTGTCAAAACTAAAGCAACAAAAGTACCACTTACTGCTTACTCCTAAAATAACCAGTCTTTAAATGATCACATGGTAGCAAATGACTCTGACCAGCCCCTGGTCCAAGGATGTACATCAAACAGCTTAGTACACTTGTAAAATTTAAAACCCATAAGTTAATAAATAAAACAACAGCCACAAACATTCAATGTAAAATAATATGTTTTTACCTGAAATAAATGTTTAAGCATGTTCTTCTTCCCAAATATATATACAAGTTATAAAGGGCTTGCACAATTGAAAACAAAATATTCAAAAATAACTAAATATATAAACAAAAGGCAAAAGATGATAAACTGTCAAATGTCTATACTAGAAATGATCCACTTCAGGTGAAAGCTATGCTGTGCCCATACAACTTCTATTTTTTACAGCTCAAAATGAAATTTCTTAGACCATATGAAAAATGCACCTTGAAATCTGTCTGCAAGGATATTCTCTAAGAAGCAAACCAGTAACTCCTCTAACCTCTACACTTTTGCTGTTTTTTTTTAAATTACATACAATCACTCTAATTATAGCTACAGACTGGTCTTTTATGGGCTTTGCTCTGAAATTTTAAAGATGCCATTCCTGCTTCCACAGCTTACATCTTTCTGAGAGGGAGAAAGAACATCTCCTTCTCAACAAGGTACTGTCCAAATAAGGTGGCATCATGTCATCTCGCCAAAATGTTCAAGCAGCAGACTCAACAATAATGCAAACCGTCAAGAAGAAAGGTTTACTCTTGTTTCCAAGCTGCAGTACATTTTCACAGTAGCAAATGAACAATGATATGCCATACATTTGATTTTATAGATTGCACTTTTGCTAAAAAGGCAAACCATAATGTTGCTTTTTGGAGTTTTTATCTTTTTAGCTAGTTTTGTAAACACATTTTAACTTAATGAATATCTTAATACAACTAGTTCATGTGTATGTTTTTTGTTTTATTTTATTTTATAGAGCAATAACATTTTCCCAGATTATCACAATTCTTTTCATGTTGTTAAGAAAGGAGATTATCATTTTCTAATCTTACATTTATAGTAGTGTGTATGTTAAAAGGAAAGACATTAACTAGGAACCCAAAGGTAATGACAGGAATTATACACCACCCAAACTTCAATTAAGAAAACCCGCCACAAGATGTTTGGCTGCTGCTTACAACTGCTCCATGTGAACTTGCATAACTACAATATCAAGTCAGGTTATGATGAACACAGCCTGACTATGTGACATATAAAACCATCCGAGAAACTGCTGTGACCAATGATACAACATAACAAATTTGCAGAATAAAAATTGTTGAATAACACAAATAACCAACAATTAAAACTTAAAAAAAAAAAAAAATCTAAGTGCTTTCATACTTCCACATAAATCAGGACTTCATCAGAGATTAAAAACATCATGGCATCACTTCCTATACCATTCACCTAATAGTGCATACCTCTTCTTAAAGTATACTCACATAAGTAAAAACCATATAAAACACACAGCAATGTTATTTGGTCTAGCAATGCCTGTCAGAATTGTTAGTAAATGCACAATAATCAAATACATGTACAAAATTGTCACTATAATATGCATTTAGTATTCACAACTTGATTATAAAATTATCCTAAAACCATCAAAAGGACACTGATTAAATGAACTAAAAAAACATAAAACAAATTTTCTTCTCAAATGTCTATGGATTTAAGCTTTAAAATAGGCATAGTAGAAATCATATAATTTAGTCCATAGGGACCAGCTGCATTTAATTTGATCTGCCAAGAAAGTTCCCTGACTTCCAACCAAAATTTCCACGGTCCTCCCCTAAAATCTTCTCTAACCACTTCTAATCCCCAAAACTTAAAACAGTGACCCTCATATAAGTGGATGTGTTTTCACAAGACATTAGTTTGAAGCTGTTTCTTGATCACATAGAGATGTTCATACATGCGATCTTTGAAGGCACTTTCAGTTTTCCCTACATAACACATGTAACATATTTGTCAAATGTCTATATACACCAAACCCTTTGTTTGACAATTAATATGATACCTTCCAGTCACTGTGCCTACCCCTTTAATGTGTACCTCTAGTCCTTCCTGAATGTGGCAGCAATATGAACACCTTAACATTTTTGAACCCGATTTTTTATAGTTATTAATATCCAAAGCTCCCCATAGTCTTTCTACGTAGTTCTTAATACACCAATCTTCATAAAAACAGTAAGGCGGACACTTCCTAAAACCTCATGGTTGATAAATTCCATTTCAAAAACTTTCTAATTATTTTTAATAATCTGTAAAATACTGTCAACATCACCACTGTAGGTAAGCATAAGACCTTTAGTGTAATTAACATTAGGCACCTTGTAATTGTTAGCTGACACTTCTGCATTACTTAATAATGGGGAAAACAATCCTGCAACCCTTTTGCTGTTTACTTCCTCAAAACATTGGAAAGAATCTCAATTGGGTAACCCTTCCTTACTAACATGGATCTTAGTTTGTTACTTTTCTGGTGGAAAATATCCAAGTTAGAAATCATACGACTCAGTCTTATCAACTGCCCCTTAACCAAAGCTGTTTTTTGATGATGGGGATGACAACTATGGAAATGGAGGAGACTGGATTATTTGGTTTTCAATATATGTTGGATATGAATGACTTTCTGACCCCATCATTATTAATCACAACATCTAGGTAATTTATAGAATCCATGGAATACGCCAATGTAAACCTTAGAAAATCTGTTGAACTATTAATGTATGAAAAAATTCCATTAACACCTGTATCCTTCCAAAATATAACCAAATCATCTAGGTAATGGCCATAGAGTGTCCAAGAATCCTGATTCCCTGATTCAGAAACACATTTGTCTTCCCAATGAGACAAAATTATGTTTGCAAATATAGGGGCACATGCTGTGCCCATGGCCACACATGTTTTCTGTGTATAAATCATACATTCAAAAATATAATTTTCAAAAATCAACTCCATGAAATCCCTTAAAACATTAATCAACCTAGTATCTAATGTGGTGGCTTCATTTAAATATTCATAAAGCCATGCTACCCCCATATCATGAGGAATGACTGAAAATAAATCTTTAACATCCATAGTGAACAAAATAAACTCATCCATGTATCTGTCATGTCTAATACTATTAAGGAAGTCCCAAGAATCTTTACAAATATGACTTTCCTAACTAAGAATATCTTTTTACTTATTATCAACAAATTTGGTCATTCCGCTCATTTTTGAACCCTTAGCATCAACTATGGGATGCATAGGTGGGTCCACCTGATACTTTTGAGAGCATTAAATATTCCCAGTAATCTGGGATATGTGGCACTGATGTAATTAAATTCATGGTTCGTGATTTGATCCTGTATTAATAAATCATTTAACATAAGGTCAATTTTTCTATATGCTAAATTCACCTGATTAATGGATACTTCCTTATACTGATGGGTCAGGACAAGGATTTCGTTTGGCATTGTAATCAATACTGTTCATGACTACCAATCCTCACCCCTTATTCAGTTTCATAAAACATATGCCCTTGTTCCTACAGATGTTTTTTTAATATAAGGAATTTATTTATGGATAGGTTGTAATATATGTGTCTTGTCTTGTTTAAAACATTTCTAAAATCATGTTCACATAACTTCTCATAGAGGGAAAAGGCTGGATGAAGTGGGGGATTGTATATACTTTTTTTGATAAAACATTCCTCTTCTCAGAAAATTGTTCATTACCCAGTAATACAACAATATTCAGCTTTCTAATACACTGCTTTAAATCTATGATTGTAGTGATTAGATCAGCTTTATTAGTAGGAACTGAAGTCATGCTCTTTTCAAAAATCTTAGCATGTATAAAGGTAACAGGTATATCACTTAGGTTATAGATTTTAAAGTCATCGTAATCATTAGTGACTTTGGTAGCATTCTTAGTGTAAGAGACAATTAATGTCTTTTCCTCTCCTTCTGAGGCTGATAGTTCATTATATTCCGAGACTTAAAACCAAACAAACCAAATGAATGAATAACAAAAGTAAGCGAGCAACAAACTGAGCAGTGTCAAAACAATAAAAGAAATTCAGATTTTATTAGCGCTTTCGGTGGGGTCAGTGCCTCACCTTCAGACAACTAAATCAATTAACACCATTTTATACGCAAATAAAAACAATTATTCAATTAAATTCAAAAAGTGTCTCATAAACTTATCGTTAAAGAGACACACATTATAGACCAGTTCATACCACATGAAGCACTATTAAAACAAAATACACTCATTGCAAGACGAAACAATAAACATTATAATAAGGCCTGTTAAATAAGCAACTCTAAAATTAATGATGGCATAATGTAACACAATAAATTTACCACTCATATTGAATAAAAAATATATATATAATATTAAAGTGATGATTGAAATTTGCAAACCATTATTATAAAAATAAAAATAGAAAATGACTATTCAAAACAACTAGAGATATACCATTATTAATATGGGATATATGTGTCCATGACATCATATCCTATAAGTTTCAATGGAAAAATAAACATATTTACAAATTTAAATGAAAAGATTAAAAACTTTAGTTTTTATTATTATTAACATCGTGAATGCACAGGTTTTTCTTGAGCTATTTCTATAATCTATTATCAGGTATTTATACAGAAAACCTTAGTGACATAAACCCCACTAGATGTTGTGTATGGAGGATGGAATTTCCTTTTTCGCGAAATACTCAACAAATAATAACCACCTTAAAACTAATCATAACTGTAAATAAATATATCTCTTATTTTATCTACAGTTATGTAGTACCTGATATTTTTATTTATGTTTAAATCCTATTTTTTATTTTCATGCTACAACCAAAAATAATTTACCTTATTAAAGCTAGACATTTCAAAATAGATTTCATTGAGACATATTTATTGAGGCCTGGGAAAATGTGGGCCTCTGTTCTAATTCGCCACATAATTTCATCTGTTTCAAGCTGTAGTTGCCAAGGCCCCCTCTTATGTTAACTTGCCTTTGTTGGAGTATGGCAAATTTAAACCTGTGTTCAGGGAATTCAATAATGTGTCTAGCTAGTGCATTAGTTGTGTCCCTTTTATTAATAGCATATTGATATTCATAAATACACTGCTTAATTTTCCTCTCCATCTTACCAATGCAAAACGCAACACATTGGACACAACAAGCTACATAAATTACTCCCTTAGTTTCACAGTTGAATCTGCCATTAACATAATATGTCTCATCTCTGATAGTTAGTTAGTTCTTCAAATTCCTTGAGGAATTCTGTATGGAGGAGATGAATCTCTGCCCCCTCTTCAATTCATCAATCGCTCCGATCTCCTCAGGGGTGGGGGATATAAAGGGTCTAATACTAAATTGTTGTTGGCAACTTTATCCTCTATATCAACTATCCCATCATTATTTTGATCGTGTTTACTATAAATTGATGGTTTTGGATAAGGTCCACCTCCTCACATTCACTTTTATCTGTCAATATTTTTTTCTCTTTCCTACTTTTAATGCTAGAAATTGCCTTAATCGCATTTATGAAATTTGAAGGCAACATTTATATTACAGTCCAGCTGATTGATTTCCACCTCCAGCATATCCATGGATTTCTGATTATGTCTAATAAAAACTTCCATGATTTCCCAAACATACTTATCAAATAGACAAATAAGATCTGTATGTAATTCTGACCCTCAGTAAGCTCTGTTGGATATTTCCATGCACAAAGCCCCTTAGGAACTGATTTTGTTTTGTGTACATTCTCTAAAATAACTGTTTTCAAGTTGAAATTTATGGTACTTAAGCAATTTATTTTCAAACAGCTTTGACTGTTTTTGCACCATAAGACTGACTGTCATCATGTCTTAAAATATCAGTATAATCAAATCCAGCCTTTAGTCACTCACCAACATTCATGCTTGTCATTTCAGAACTCCTTCCATTTAAAACTGGTTGCGACCTGACATAGTTGTTGTACAAAGTCATTTGATTTTCTCCAATAACACCACCCCAACGTGCTTGCAGCCACTGTGTTGATGTGATATTCCAAGAATTGAGTTCCACTTGTTGTAACAGCTGCTGAACTAACAATGTAAGATTCCTGTCTGTTAAATCAAATAACTTCTGTGTAATGAAACCACTAGCCCCAGTCTCTATGCTGTTGTCTGTGCCTGAAGCCATCTGCTTGTGGTTAAGGCTAATAATTTTATCATTTTATAATCGAGCTGTGAATACTAAATGTACATTGTATTGACAGTTTTTTACATGTATTTGATTTATTGTGCATTTACTAACAATTTTGACAAGCATTGTAAAACAAATAACATTACTGTATGAGATACTTTTTATTTAAGTGAGTATATCTTTAAGAAGAGGTGTGCACTATTAGGTGAATGGTATATAGGAAGTGGTGTTATTAATCTCTGATGAAGTCCCAATTTATGTGGAGGGACAAAAGTGCTTAGATTTGATTAAAAATAATATTTTTTAATCTTCATTGCTGGTTATTCACATTATTCAACAATTTTTATTCTGCAAACCTGTTGGAACATTGTGTCATTGGTCACAGCAGTTTCTTGGATGGCTTTATATGTCACATAGTCAAGCTGTGTTCATCTTAACCTGACTTGGTGTTGTAGTTATGTAAGACTATGTGGAGTGATTGTGAGGAGCAGCTGAACATCCCGTGGTGGGCTTTCTTTATTGAAGAAAGAAATTAAATCAGATTACATATAAACTGACTTGCTGATTTTCATATGTAACCTTTCAGATAAATTTGCAGTTAATATGACTTATCATATAATTTAGTTGTAACATGCTCATCACTCCTTGAGGTACAGTCACTGCTTTTCTTAAATGAATGTGTTTGTTTTGAAACCCTTAGATGAAGAAGAGTGACATTCCCCAGACCAGGAAGCCAATGACAGAAGACAAGATCACAGCGGCTGTTTTTTTACTGTATAGACTAACAGGCTTGAAGGAATTAGATTATCTCAAATTCCTTGGAGAGTATATGCTATATAAGACAATTAAAATAATATAAAATGCTTCATTTGAAAATAAATAACAGAACATTGTAAAAAAAAAAGAATTATATGCCTATGTGTGGTGTTAGGTGCTGCTTTTGGTGTGTACTTTAAATACATACATGCATACATACAAATATTTCAAGCATGGGCATTAATGCCTTTCTAGATTGCCAATATACCAGAACATTTGTTCTCATAATAAATGTCCAGGCTGTTCTTAAAAATATCTGAACTAGTACTTGCTTTAATGTAATTTGGTAGTCTGTTCCATGCATCAGCTACTCTGTCAGAGAACCAATTTGTTACACTTCTCATTCCTATAGAATATCCTACATAGGTTGTCTGATGATTCTCTATTGCTTTTTGATAACCCCAAGCATTCCCAGAGGAAGTTCTCCCTAAATGCCCTATATACCTGAATAAGATCTCCTCTTAAATATCTGTAAGAGAGACTGTACAAGTTCAGATATTTTAGTCTTTCATAATAACTTAAATTTTCACATCTATGGATGCCCTTGGTATATTTCTACTGTACTCGTTCCAGTTTACTCATGCTTGTTTTCTTATAGGGACTCCATATTGTTATTCCATACTCAAGTTTGGGTCTAATGTAACTAACAAACAATGATTTCATTATTTTTGATATCCTAAACTTTATAAATCTTTTTATACACCCTATACTTCTGTTACTATCATTAACCAATTAGTTGATATGATTAGAAAACCTTATAGCTGAATCTACCATAAACCCAGGTCCTTAAATGAGTCTACAGTTTCAATCACTGTGTGCTGTATTAAATATTCACTTTTCAGTTTATGTCTCTCAAATCTCATATGCTTAGCTTTTTATGTATTTATCAGTATATTATTCTCCTGTGTCCAAATAGTCAATTTAGTCAAGTTATTTGGCAAACATGCCTTATCTGTAACACATGTAATCAGTTTACCCAATTTCAAGTCATATGCATATAGACTACAGAAGACCCCAGATAAAAAAGTTAGGTCTGAAAGATACAATCTAAAGTATGAGCCTAGGACAGAGCCCTGTGGGTCACCCTGACTGTAACCAAGGATTTCACCTATCTAGTTGATGTATGATACTTGCCATATCATATTTGCAAGCCATGCAGCTATCCACTTTATCAAAAGTACATCAATACCTAGTTGTACTAATTTATTGATCAGTGTTTTGTGTATGACCCTGTCAAATGCTGAAGTTAAATCTATGAAAATTATATCACAGCACAATTGTTTCATTCATAGCTGTTATTATATTATTATAGAACATCATGTTACAGGTGGCAATAGATCTATTTTCAACATATGCATGTTGATATATGGCTTCAACTCCCCAACCTATCCAGTTCTGACAATAACTTATTCAGTATTACCTTCTCCATTAATTTTCCACTGCATGAAAGTAGACTTAAGGGTCTATCTGATTCTAGGTTTGTCCTACTCCCCTTTCCCTTAAAGACAGGTTTAATAAGCACGTCTCAAATATTGAGGAATCTCTCCATATTTATATGACCTAGTGAATAATAGGTATAATGGTACTGTAAGTTCTTGCTGAAGTGTTCTCAGATCATTGTTACTAATTCTGTCTCCTCCCTGTGCTTTGTTTGGATCCAGTTTGCTCAGTTCTTTTTCAATATAATCTGATTTGATTCTGGTATCTGGGGTTACCTGGATGTCACTAGGACAACTTATCACCCTTTTGTGGAGCCAAACTGCTTTGCATAAGATTTTGTAAATATATCTATAATCTGTTGTGTCTGAGAATAAATTTTAGAATATGCACACAGTTTATCATTTTGTGTGGCTTTACTCCTTCCACATCTTATGCATCTATAAAAAGGTTTCCTATTATGCTGAATATATTTATATACATTTTCTTCAAATTTTTCTTAATCTTGTCTCACACTATGCTTAATCTGTTTGTCCAACTTGTTTATTTCAGTTTTCAAAGTTTAGCGATTGCTGTAGGTAGGTGTTGCAGTTTGATGGCTTAGGAGGTTTTTAAGGTTTGGAAAGGTTTTTATATAAGTACCTCAGCATAAGGTCTATGTGTATGGTGAATGGTATGTTTGAAGGATGTAGTATGGGCATTCTTGACAACTTTGTAAGCGAGATTTTTGTCTCCAAGTAAGTTCTGTATCTACATCTCATACTGTGTTAGTTTCTTTAAGGATTAAAAGGTTATCTGAGTACATGAGACAATTGCTACATTATCTCAGGATGCCCATATCTACCAAGCTGGCCACAGAGACATTAGGAAATTGCAAATCCATGTTGTCAGGACCTGTATTAGGTTTGGACTATTATGGTTTAGGGACCTGTTTTTACAAGGGTCACCAGAGTCGTGTCTACAGTGATGGACAGATGTTAGATAGTGCTATGGTCTTAGTGCTGTTTGACACTCTAACTAGTTCCACTAAGCTTAGCTCCATACAAAGCCTTTCTGTGCTATGGGTCCTAAGTACTAGCTTTATATGTTTGCTACTATATAGGTTACTGCTAATACTTACCTTAACAGGCTATATTTCAAAAAAAGAAGTGATGCCCAAAATCAGAAAGAACAACTCTCACAGAGTCAAGAGCTCTCTGATTCAACAAAACAAGAAACTAAGAAGTTTAATAACATCCAACAATGCCAATTATGAGGTCAGGATAGCCTCTCAGGTTAAGAACAATCATAAAGCTTTTTTCCGCAATGTCAGGAACCTTAAAGGCAATACTTGGCCGTGTGCATAACTGGTGGTAAATGGCATAATCTTCACTGACCAGGGTGACATAGCAAATCTACAGGCTGATAAATTTAGCTCTAACTTCACCCCCCCCCCAACTCGTCCTCCCCCATTATCCCCTGTGAAATCCCTTCTAGCATATCTTTCTCAACTATCAACAGGGAAGAGGTCCTGAAGGTGCTTAGTAAGGCCAAAAGCACTACTTCAGTGGGCTCTGAAAATATCCACAGTTGAATCCTAAGTAGTCTAAAACATGATCTAGCAGGACCACGTGAGACACTCTTCAACTACAGCGTCAAAACAGGTTATGTGCCAGTTGAATGGAGGGCCATAATTGCCATCCCTCTTCATAAGGTTGGACCATCAGCTAACCCTGGGAACTAAAGCCCACCAATCTGACAGTTCAAATATGCAAAGCCATGGAACAAATTATCATGGAAATTATCAACAAGGAAATTGGGAACCTGCAAACACTGGACATATCCCAGTTTGTTTTTGTTAAGGGAAAGTCTTGCCTACTTAACCTAACCTAACTTCTTTGAGAGGGTCACCATGGTTATGAATGAGAGAAAAATGGTGCATGCTATCTACCTTGACTTGGCCAAGACATTTGATATAATACCCGACTCAGGTATTGTTGACAAACTCTCAAAAATCCCTACATAACTTGCTTAATTGCCAGCTGGATCACAGATAAGACCAAAGATGTCAGGATCAGTGAGATCACCTCCACTAAGAGACTGTTCACCAGCACAGTACTCCAGGGTTCCATTTTGGGCCTGCTCATCATGTCTGGCATCAAAGTCTTGGAAGTCAGGGCTAATGTTAAAGGCCACTGGCTCATCAAGTTGGCAGAAGACTGTAAATTAGGAGCTATCATAGATTATCCCATGACACCAACATCTTACAAGATGGTCTAACACAAAGAAATGACCGGTGTAAAAGCCATGGATTAAAACTCAATGCAAAGAAATGCATTATAGTGCTCTTTGGAAAATTGCCTACCCAAGCTAATTACTTTATCAATAAAACACCCCTAAGAGTTGATCTGATAGGGATCTGGGAAAATATGTAGACACTAATCTGGCGTTTGACCTACACAGAGCCAAGATAGCAAGAAAATGAAAATCATCCTGTGTCAACGAACTCTTAAGCAATGATATGGCATCCAGATCCAAGGAAGTAATAGTACCACTCCATTCAACCATTATTAGCCCTATCATTGAGTACAATGCCCCCTTTGGCACGTACCTACCCAGGCATTTGCTACAGTTGGAATGCCCTCAAAGGTTCTTCACCAGGAGGATCCAGGATATAAATACCCTGTCCTACACAGATAGCCTTAAGGTCCTATCAGTGTAGTTAGTCTCTTACAGGCTACTGAGAGGCAATCGATGCCTAGCATATAAGGCATCTTCATATTGAGCTCTGACTGATCTCTTGCACATCTGCAAGACAAACCACACCAGAAGTACTAAATCCAAGGAACCGATCATTGTCAGCAACATAAATAGAATCTGATGGATCGATATGTGTCACAATGGATCCCCGTGCTATGGAATAAGCTTCCAGTCTACATGAAGTAGAGTTCATCCGTGACCCTATTCAAAGGAAACTTTGTTAATTGGATGGTAAATCACAAATTCATCCCTGGTTTGACCCCCTTGACTCTGATGGACAGATGCTGATAGTAAGCAAATGAATCCCCAACTTGCATACCCCCTACATAACCCTTAGCTACCTGTTTATTAACCTACCCCACCATATAGGCATCCAGGGAACTCTGGGACAAAACTGTGTTAGGTTTCATGGCTAGGCTTGTAAAGACTTTGGTAGTCATTAGCCTAGTATAACCCTATGAACCTATAAACAAAAGATGTTCATGTGAGCACCCTGCCCTCCCCCCACACACACATACACTTACACACAAATTTAATGAACTCTATCAGAGAAAGCACACAGTTCTGTGACGTAGAGGGATGCATCTCGGATTACAACTCAGATGATATTAGTTCAGCTAGTGGCCTGAGTGCTGAAAGAGCAGATAAGGGTGAGGGTTAGAGTGAGTGGCCGTTGGTTGTTCACCCACCCTGGGTGTGAGGGAATGGTGGTCCCTATCAGCTTGTAGGAGAATTTAGGACAGAGAAGAGAGAGGAGTAGTGAGGTTGGAGAGAGTACTTTGTTACTAATGTTGACACAGATTTTAAAAGTAGAATTTAGTACTGGAGAGTACACATGGAATGTGAAAAGGTAAAAGTTAATGAGGATGAATATCATGTCCCAATATTTTTGCATTTTTCTTCTAGATCATTTTTTACCTTCTTGCTGACCATCAAGCCTTCCCTTCACTAGAACTGAACCCAGTCATTCCCTTGTATGGGGCAAGTTACTCACCAGATCTACAAAGGAGAGAGCTGTCTTTTGGGGGGGGGGGGGTGCAGACATGAGGATTTTTTATCCTCACCAGCATGTTGACTGTGAGGATGTTTGGAATGGTCTTAATCCCACATCATGGCAGGGAGGTGCAAGCTTCTCATATTACTGTGTAGGCCCTACATGCCTTCTGCTTTTGAGTACACGATTCTATACACTTGCTTTGAAGTCTGTCAGTAGACAGTAGGTTGGTGAGCTTAAAGTCTGCTCCAGGGCGTACATTGGCATTGCTGCCCTTCCTCAGTGGGAATGAGGTAGAACAAGTCCTGCTCTTGTCTACACTCCTCCCATGATAGGCCCACCATCCTCCCTTTTCAATTCCATGTGGCACCCAAGCCACTTATTAACTCTGCACATTATGAGAGCTGGCTAAAATGTGTTGCTTTTTAATGGTGGAAATGATAATAAAAAGTGTTAGTAGCAGATCATTTATGAGTACAGCCCGGCATTTCTGCCACAAAAGGGGGACAAACAGCAGCTGATACCTCTCATTTACATATGCTAGTTGGTAAGCACCAGGAAAATATTAAATATTTTTTTCTGGGTCATCACTATCAGACCCATTCCATAGGTCTTCAGCTCATACTAAAGCCAAGGCTGGAAATATCATTCAAGAAGACATGAAGGGAATTTGATCCTGTTCCTCCTCACCCCATATGAGAAGCACCTGTATCCCAGTGGTCTAACTTCCATCTAAGGGTCTGGCATTAACCCTCCAGGTTGCATCAATGCATGTCTAAGTAGACTCTGTTTGGTCTCAAACCAGGGAAATACCCAGCGCCCTTGCTATGCCATTGTAAGAATGGAATGAAGTCATTTTATCATGTACTTTAATTAGCCTAACTGACTATGCTTGTAGCTCTAGTGTGCGTGCTGCCAGAGCAGAGGCTCACATTATCAGTTCTTTGACACACCTCACTTCTCAGCATGCTCTGGCTTCACTTAGTGGCTGTTTTAGTGAAAGAATGATTTACAATTGATTGAAAAAAGCAATGATTGATTGCAACAAATGAAGAACACAGTTCCTATAAAACCCATTTGGAAGCTGCTGAATTAGGAATAAGAAATAAGATAAGTCCCTGTGCATCCTTATGCTGGGGCAGGCCCCCATACCATACAAACTTTATATATCTCCACAGTGGTTTCCCACAAACAGAGACCTTGGTGTGCCTACTTCTACAGCTTTGTTGCTGTGGGAAATGGAAGTACAACTGCATGAAATGATCCTTGATTACTTGTAGGGAAAGCCACTTATATTGTTATGCACTGGCTTGTGTGCAGCAAGTACACACCATCACCCTCAATGCTGATATAGCAAGCTTCAGTCTTTTGCAGACACAGCAGCTGCAGCAGCAGGTGAGCTCACTTCAGTCTCTCCATGGTGGGTTAGGTAGCAGTACCTATGTATTCCCAGCACCCAGCACCGGCATCTTGGGTGCCATGTGAACATATATATATATATATATATATATATATATATATATATATATATATATATATATATATATATATATATATATATGGATTCACTTCATAACATTGAAATATCAAAATACTGAAACTCAAAACACTGAAACCAAAATACTGAAAGCTCAAAATACTGAATACTCAAAATACTGAAACTCAAAATACTGAAAACACATATTATGTAAACTCAGCAAACAACATAAATCATAACAATTTCTACCAAATATATGCAGGGGCAAGCCCTCCACCCCCATGTGGGGCTGTGCCCCACAACCCCTGCTAATTAAATATATCAACTCCAAGATTGCACAGTGTAGTTAAGTGCAATCTTGGAGTAGATATATAATTAGCAGGGGTGGGGTGCAGGAGGCTTGCCCCTGCATATATTTGGTAGAAATTGCTATGATTATGTTGTTTAAGCTGAGTTTACATAATATGTGTTTTCAGTATTTTGAGTTTCAGTATTTTGAGTATTCAGTATTTTGAGCTTTCAGTATTTTGGTCTTCAGTATTATGAAGTTTTGTCATTTTCAGTATTATGAAGTTTCAGTGTTATGAAGTGAATCCATATATATATATATATATATATATATATATATATATATATATATATATATATAGAGAGAGAGAGAGAGAGAGCTATATAGATAGCCTATGGAAATAGGAGAAACAGGGTAGGATACTAGAACAGTTTATGAAATTAGTGGATATGATAACAGAAGAAGAAATATGAGGATGCTGGTATAGCAAAGCATGAATAATTTAATTAAAGTGAGGGGAATGTGGCTTTAACCAAATGTGAGAGGTTGTGTCTACATCCATCCTCAACTCATTTTTCTCCACATGGGGTCAGGGTGTCACTTCAACAGTGACAATTATCTAGAGTCAACACTTACATCACCGGATGGCTAGCCTTGGTGCAGTTGATCTCCCACACTAGAGGCTTACACCTAAGGTCAATTTAGAATGTCCAATCCACTTACTGCATGTCTTTGGAATGTGAGAGGAAAGTGGAGCACATAGAGAAAACCCCAAAAAAGACAGGGAAGACATGCATACCCCACACAGAAGGCACCTCAGCCAAGTATCAAACCAGGGGAACCTCTTGAAATGAGGTGACAATGCTATTCGCTGTGCTGCCTGTGAGAGGCTGTGTTTGCATTCAGGTAATAATGATGTACATTCATACAATTTTTTTTGTGAGCACCAAAATTGATGAGATAACTGAGGTGGCAGAGGTCTTGTAGAATGACAGATGTATGCTAGGTTTAAGTATCAATATGAAAAGAAGCAGAGACTTTACTTTAGAGTAAAGGATGTGGGAGTGTATTTTCTAAAAGTAAGTAAAGAATACAAGGAATGATTTTTACAGAAATGAAAAGTTGTATATTGTGAGGTCAGTGTAGTTATACAAATGACAGAAATGTATCCTATGGGGAAATGCAGAATGAAAATATATTTAATTAAAGTAATTTTGAGATGAATGTGAAAGTATACAGATAGTGAGTCTATCATTGTTGTGTGACTTGAAACAGAAATCATGTGAGTATTTTCACTCATACGTGCGTATGTATGTATGGTGCACATATGTGTGAACACGTGTGTTTATGGTACATATATATTTGAGCAAGTGCATGTATGTTTGTGTGTAGGCAGGTGTAAGTGTGTGTGTGTGTGTGTGTGTGTGTGTGTGTGTGTGTGTGTGTGTGTGTGTGTGTGTGTGTGTTTGATGCACATATATGTGAGTGTGCATCTGAGAGTATGGTGCACGTATATGTGAGTGCTTGCGTGTGTGTATGTGCGTGTGTGTGCTTGGGTTTGCATGAGAAAGGAAGAAACATAAATTCATAAGATTTATTGGAACATCTCAAACTTGCCTGTATCTTTTTTGGTGTAGGTAATGGCACAGAGTATACAACAGCCTGTTTGCATTCTGCTCACTGCATTTACTTACTTGTCCATTAAGATAAATGTCACTTCAGATTTTAAAAGCATTCCATCAGAAGGCTCAGCATTTAAATACACACAGCTCAGCTGTGGTGGCAGAGACAATGTTTGCCAAACTAACATAATGATATCAAGTGTACACATTATGCAGGTCTCAAAGGTCATTTCCTCAGCAATGGAAGCAAAAATTCTTCTTGTGCTCTACTAGCAGCCTTCACTACAAGGTAAAATATTTACAGGAGTGACAGTGCAAACATAAGAGTCTTGATAAGGCTTGCCAGTGCTACTTTCCAGATACAATGTGACTGAATGTCAGGAAAGGGCAGCAATCAGGTGTGCACACATCAGTGTCCATATGATTTTGTGTCAAATGCAGGGTGTTAAAGTGTGTGTGTGTGTGTGTGTGTGTGTGTGTGTGTGTGTGTGTGTGTGTGTGTGTGTGTGTGTGTGTGTGTGTGTGTGTGTGTGTGTGTGTGTGTGTGTGTGTGTGTGTGTGTGTGTGTGTGTTTTCACGCTGGCGCGTGTGCACGCATGCGTGTGTGTTGAAGTCTAATGAACTGGTTTCAGTATGCTTGGAAATAATGAATAAATGATCTCCTTTCAAGCAATACAAAAATTTCCAGTTGCACAACACCAATGTGATGTAGAAAATATAATTATTTTATGGCAAGTCCGTTTTGCATAACTGCATATTTATGCATTAAAACCAGCATTTTTTGGTGGCCTTGATGGATGATGTGCACGTTTTGCATAATTTGTTGTATGGGTGATAATTGTTGACAAAAGCAGATAAATCCTAAGACAATGTTTCAGAATCAAGGAAGCCCAGAAAAGCTTGAATGCAGTTTACGCATTAGCAAATGTTTCAGAATTATAATTTCTGCGACAGCTATTTTGGACAGACAGTGAGATATTTATGTGTGCATTTACAGTCCAATTTATGTATGCATGTTTTCTATTTCAAATGGAATAAAATATAGCACAAATGAAACACACATGGATGCACACATACCCCAAATCACCACACTCAAACACCTAATCCTCAAAGATATACACAGGCAGATACACACACACACACACACACACACACACACACACACACACACACACACACACACACACACACACACACACACACACACACGCCCCTCCCCATACACATTGTTTTTATGTATTATTTTATAGGCAGTAATTGTTTTCTCAACAAGAGCAGGAAGTAGTCTATAGGTAGGTTCATAGGTTTATAGGTAGGTACTGGGCTATCTGCCCGAAAGCATATATTAGTCCAGCCACGTTGTGCGGTATTCACCGCACCTTTGGTTAGTTTCCTAGGCCCTTGATCTAGCAGCTGGTACCCTTGGCTCCTATCTAGTAGAGCTGTTGGTATGATCCCTGGTGTGAACTTTTTGTTACCCATCCACTCGCCAAGGTTCCTCTTGAAGAGTGATAGTGAGGGGCTCTGTCTTATAGGTTTATAAGATATGACAACAGAGATTTATAAACACATTTTCTACTTTTCTATACCATCAAAGTTGATCATTTGAACTTATAAAATCGACCATATATGGACATTTAAGCACAAGAAAGTCCATATTGCAACATGGACTTTCTGGTCTTTAAATGTTTTATTCTGATTTTAGAAAATTTAGAAGAGATTCATAGAATAACATGAAAACTACATACAATATGTACAAAGCATGCCAAGTAGTATGAATCACATATAAATTATAACTGCAGAAGTTCTCTAGGTATTCAACTATATGGAATTTCTTGTAGCTTTGCATTTTGTTACAAATATCTAAAATTATATAAAATGAGTACAGCTATGCAATCAGAAGTAAAGTACTTCTTTTTTGTCTTTAAAGTCAGGCACAGAAGCAGAAGACATCATTTAAAGACTATGATCCCAATCTCTTGGTAACATTTGAATGGTAAGCCCAAGATCATGTGTGCCTGAGTGTCTCTCAGAAGTCTGAAACTAACATTTCTGTGTTAACAGCTGAAAGCACTGCACAGCTCTCTTAATTTAGCTGAAATTAATGTGAGTGGGGCTGCTCAGCCTTATTCTTTTTTCCATCCCATTTCCTATCCTTGACCCTTAAATGTACGGTCTTCAGACCAACACATACAAAGCAACATATTAAAAAAAAAGAAAGAAACTTGGCGAGCTCTGCAGGAACAAACACTTCCTGACAACATCCTTATTTTGAAGGAACAATCTTATTTTCATTTCCAATGTACCCTGAAAACACAATTCACTGAAAACACAATTCACTGAAACGCAATTCACTGAAAACACAATTCACTGAAACACAATTCACTGAAATGCAATTCACTGAAAACACAATTCACTGAAACACAATTCACTGAAAACACAATTCACTGAAACACAATTCATTAAAACACAATTCACTGAAACACAACTCACTGAAAACACAATTCACTGAAACACAATTCACTGAAACACAATTCATTAAAACACAATTCACTGAAACACAATTCACTGAAAACACAATTCACTGAAACACAATTCACTGAAATGCAATTCACTGAAAACACAATTCACTGAAACACAATTCACTGAAAACACAATTCACTGAAACACAATTCATTGAAACACAATTCACTGAAACACAATTCACTGAAAACACAATTCACTGAAACACAATTCATTGAAACAATTCACTGAAAACACAATTCACTGAAACACAATTCACTGAAAACATAATTCACTGAAACACATTTCACTGAAAGTTATATATGGCATTTTCCCCACTGTAGTGCGACCCTGGAGTTAGAATATATAGCAAGGGGGGGTATGGGGGGCATATCCCCCCCACATAGTTTGGATATATGTTAAGTTTGGAAAAGAGTAATATATTGAAATTGCAAGTATCCATGTGTATAGTTCAAAATATTTAAAATAGTGACGTCCCCCACACCCCTCAATGTGGGGAGTGGTGCCCCCCACACTCCCACTTACTATATATTCTAACTCCAGGGTTACACTACAGTGGGGAAAAGGCCATATATAACTTTCAGTGAAATGTGTTTCAGTGAATTGTGTTTTCAGTGAACTGAGCTTTCAGTGAATTGTGCACAGTCAAATGTGTTTCAGTGAAATGTGCTTTCAGTGAATAGTCCTAGACCCATATATATATATATATATATATATATATATATATATATATATATATATGTGTGTGTGTGTGTGTGTGTAAGCTCTGTAAATAGTCTGTTTGTAATATGTAATGCTGGTATTATGTAATGCTGTATCTGCTTACCATTGGAGCTTTTCTCCCCGGGCCTCCGCTGAAAATGCACATGCATCCAGTCAAACTATCCCAGTCAACAAATGTAAAATAAAAAAATAAAAATTATAATAATAATAAAAAAAAAAATATATATATATATATATATATATATATATATATATATATATATATATATATATACACACACACACACACACACACACACACACACACACACACACACACACATATATAGACAGAGAGGTGATTAACCTTTGGTCAGTGTTGCTGATCTACACACAAGGAATAAGAAATCAAATTATAATAACAGTGTAGGAAAAAAAAAACACTAGTTTGAGTGAGGATTTATGCAATGATAAGATGATGCAGGTTAAAGAAAGTGTGGCATGGTAAGCACTCTCCTGAGTCACTGCGTAGATCCTGTGAAGGTGAAAGGCCAAGGTACCTGACCATTTTGAGAAAATAAACACAGCTTTGGTGCAGTTATTATATTTGTTTTTCTTATGGTTTTATTATTCTTGTCTAAGTGGCTTTGTCATTTTTTGAGTCAGTGGGTAGTGTGCAATAACCTCTTTGAGGCTGTCTGAAAGTCAGTCTCCCTGGCATAACCAAACTCATGCCACAATCTGGGTCTCATTGATTGTTGTAGCTACTGTTTTCCTGGCTTCCTAACCTGTAAGTTACCATTAGTCAATTTGTGAAGGCCTGTGAGTGTTTCAAGTGAAGCCTAAGCAAGTTTGAAAGTGTAATGCCTTTAAGGCATAACATACGCAGTGTTTGTTCTCTGTAGGATCAGGCTAAATGTAAAAGGATCATAGTTGTTTATTTCATTACAAATCAGTATTAAAGTTATAGCTTACTAAAGCCAAATATTGATTACTTTGAGTCTGTGCTGGTTGTTATCTTGTTTTTGTGCAGTGCATCATATGGTTAGTTTGTACTACAGTACTTTTTGATATCTAAGGGATGCTCAAGGACTTTTACTTAATTTGAAGGAGGCTCACTGTGACAGAATGCATGTACCTATGGGTCTAGTCTGTGCCATTCATCTGAAGTTCAGCAAACAGAATTTTAATTAGGGATCAATTTATTACTCATTAGGGACCATCTCCATTTTCTTTAAGTTATGCCACTGCTATTTCTGCTGAACAGATAATTTATGCTGATGTATTGACAATTGGTAACTAGTGCTTAATTGTGTTATGACTTTCAGAAGATCCTCCCAAAGATGATAAACTCACCATACCCTGCGGCTTTGCACTTTTTTTTTGTTCTTGTGTAACCTCTTCCATATGTCTGTGTGTTTATGAATCCCAAAATGGGTATACTCCTTCGAGCAACCTGTAAGATATGTTAATATTACTTAAAATACATGTTTGAGTTCAGTATGAATTCATCTAATAAGATTATGTTGAATTTCTTCATCACAGAATGTACCATTTAAAACAAATAGCTCTTTCATTTTCTTGTGATATATTATAACATGCAAATATTTTGGTCTCATCGATAGACTACTAAGATGAAGTTAACAGTCTCACAACTGATGCAATGTCCTAAAATTTCATGAACACTCATCGTGTGTGTGTGTGTGTGTGTGTGTGTGTGTGTGTGTGTGTGTGTGTGTGTGTGTGTGTGGGTGTGTGTGTGTGTGTGTGGGCGTGTGTGGTGTTGGTGCCTGTGTAGATGTGTGCCAGTGTGGGTGCCTCTGTTTGATGTCTACATAGCAAGCTACATATTCTGTCTGTAGTACTTTTGATATTGTCATAAATGCTATCAGACTAACATGGCTGTACTTTCCAAAATCTTTAAATGGTGTTTTTTTTCCTTCATTCTCTCTGTCATTAGTGCACCTGTATACAAACCACTGACTCAACATGTTTGAAATGGGGAGATGATGGGCAACATTGAGTTCATTCAACTGTTTAACTTGAAATCGCTGAAAGTCATTGTATGTTTGGAGCATTATTTCAACAAAGTTTAAGAGTAATTCCTTTGTAATAGGGGATTAGTGATAATTTATTTTTTCCCCTCCTCTTGCATGTAAGCTTTGTCTAAGACATGCTTGTTTTTACAATATTATTATGAAGAAGTACGTATTTCTCAGATTTATGTTTTGGTAATAAAACAAGCACACTGATGCTTAGTGCATGTGGCATAAAAACAGCTTAATAAAGGTTTATTAATACATATTTTAAATTGAACATAAACGTTAACAGTGATATTTCAATTGCAAGTCTTTAGAAAGAATCTGAATTTTAAAAATGTTGGTGCTGTTTTGTAATAAATGTATACATTCTCCTTTCTTTTTAAAATGTCCCCATGTGTCTTTCTTTCTTGTTTTCAGTTTTGTCATCTCTACTTTTTATCCTTCCATTTTTGATCAGTAATTTGCTGAATCTTTTTTTTTTCTGAGTGATTCTCCCCCCATTGTCAGCTGACTATTCATCCTCCCCTATCAGACTTGAGCCCATTCATTCCCTGGTGGTAAGCAATCTCCCTTAGATCCTCTAGTGTGAAAGCCATTTAGAAGAGCTTGTATCCAGTCAAACATAGGGGATTTTGTTCCTCTTGCAAGCATCTGGGCAACGAGAAGTAATTTTGTATGATGGCTGTAACCTCTACCCCTAGACGGTGACAGTGGCACCCATATCACTGTAGGGGGAGTCACAAGTCTTCCTCTGTTGGCCCACATTTACTCCTCCTTATGGTTACAAGATATCATCACTGCTTTGTGTGGCCATTTACAAGTCATGTATGCAGTGGCTCTGACCTATTTGACTTTATCTCTGCTCTGCTGCAGTAGTCAGGATGAGAGCAGTGGCATGTGCTGTCTGGAACCCAATCCCACCCCTCAGTATGGGCACTCATACTTTCTAGCCTTGCCATTAAGCACCAGAGCTGCTATCAGAAACCTCAACAGTGGGACCTTTGTGTCATTGGTGCACTTTGACTGGTAACCTCACTTTCATAAAAGCCTCTTATCTTTTAATTACTCACATGATGTCTTATACCTTAATGACTTGGAGAAGTATAAATATTCTTCATATTGATCACTGCTGCAGTAGCCTTAGTGATATGGGTTTTATTCTGCCAAGGATATAACAGTCAGCCAGCTTTGAAAGCATCAGGGCACCTACTATGCACACTAGCTGTGTAGCAGCTCGAGCTGAGCTGAGTAAAAGATGAGATTTCAGATCCCACTGTATCTTTCTCATGTTGTGTCTTGCCAGGGGTATCCTGAGAATCATAGATACTGTGAGACCCAAAATCCTGAGGTATTCTCTTGAAGTGACTGAAGGCTGAGTATAAAATGCAAGAAATAGATCTAAAAAAGATCTATTTTTTTTCCTGCTACAGTAATACATAGCTGTGTTTTCTTGTGTCTCACATGATGCCAAATGTGGCCAATCTTACTTCACTTCTGGAAGATTTACATGCATAACTATGGTGTGATTTGGTTCTTGAAGATGCACTCCACGTGTAACACAAATTCAGACTGGTTTCCAATTTGAATTGGTACTAGGAAAAACACATCACACATTTTGTCTTATAGGTCTTCTATGTCACAGAATGTGACAGAACTTTTTTTTCAACAGAAATAAGACTTCTGGCTCAGAATCAATTAAGTGATGAAAAATAATGGACGATGACTAGATAATCCCATTAAAATCAACTACTGGATTCCAGCACTGTTTTTTCTAGTTTTGTACGTATAAACTACCTTTGTGTTCATTAGGTCATGAAAAAATTATTTCCAGCTAACATATATGTTGTCATCTTTTGCTTGTGAAAACTGTATATGCACTGTGTTCTTTGTATTTTTTGAAATGTTTCTTTCACACTGAAGATACGGATAGCTGTTTTAACTGCTCAAGCCATTATTGTTTTTTCTTAAAGTGGGCAGGACTACTTGCTAGTTTTTTAGGCTAAATTTGAAAGACCCCCTTTAAAGATTAAGCAACGTCTTTAACATCATAGATTGGAAGCATTGTGAGCAAACCAACAAACATCTACATGTGCTTCACTTATTCATGATTCCCTACATGTACCACAAGCCATTACTGTTGAATTAGCAGTAACATATATTATCTTTCCACTAGTTTGCTGATATCAGATTATATAATACTATCATTCCATTCACAAAATGCATTATCATCAGGTAACATATATACATTACACACACACACACACACACACACACACACACACACACACACACACACACACACACACACACACATGTAGTCTTACACACACACACACACACACACACACACACACACACACACACACACACACACACACACACACACACACACACACACACACACACATATATAAATAAATACAAATGTACATACACCAACATACACAGACACATGTACACATATATGCATGCATGCACAGATTTTAGTTAGTTCCACCACCGCTAAAAGTAATGTCCGCCATTTTCCTTACGGGCAGACTACAAATCTTTAAAGGGATAGTATACTACTTACTGTCTTGGACATTAGTAATTATAAGACTGTTCAACGATGTGTACTTCAATCATGTCAACTTTCAGTTATGTGTGGATTTGGGTTTTTGGTCTTGATGAAGTAAAACCTGATCATATGGTAATTCATGATTTGAATATAGACCCATATACATATATATATATATATATATATATATATATATATATATATATATATATATATATATATATATATATATATATATATATATATATATATATATATATATATATATATGAGCAAGGAAATGGAAACCCTGACCAGTCTTATCTGTAAGGCTATGGAAAGGATCATTATGGAATTAATATATAAGAATGTAGGTAACCTTCAGACTCCTGACCATCACAGTTTGTAATGGATGAGGGCAACACTGTGCACACCACATATCTAGTCCTCACAAAGGTGTTCAAGCACCATCCCACACTCAGATATCACAGACAAACTCTCCCAGCTAAATGTCACTCCCCATGTAATTTGCAAGATAGCAGACTGGATCAAAAACATAAGTAGTTATGGAGGGTGGCTCTACTACCTCCAAAAGACTAGTTACTAATGATGATCCACAGGGTTCAGTCCTTCCTCTCTTCTTTGACATTTGCATCTCAGAGGTCAAAGCTAATGTTAAGGGTTTGTGGCTGACCAAGTTTATAAATGATGGCAAACTTTGTGCCATCATAAAATTTTCAGAAGACATCAAGGTCCTCCAAGAAGGCCTGTCTCAAACAAATGACTAGTGTCAAAAACATGGACTAAAACTAAATAGTAAGAATTGTATAATCATATCCTTTGGCAAGCATGACTCCGCTAGTAACTTTTACATTGACAACAAGCTCTTGGAAATCGATCCAATAGTTAGGAATTTGGGTACCTTTATCAACAATGAACTCTCCATTGATTACCACATATCCACTGCTGTAAAGTCATTTTTCATTGCACTGCTTAGATTTAAAGGTATGGCTTCCAGACCCATGGACTAAATTGTTCCACTCTACTCGGCACTCATAAGGAAAATCATTAGGTGTAATGCACCTTTCTGTATATATACCCTTACATGATTTGCCATCACTTAATTACTCTTTTTCTTTTATTATTGGCTGGTGGAATATAGAGAGTATTAAACTTGATTCCTTCAAAGTGCTTTAATTATGCCAAAATTTGCTTCCAAATAATTATGAACAATACTGAAAAAAAGAATCTTAAGTCATATTGTTTATTTTCACTAAAACCAATTTTTTAATTTTAATAGATAGATAACATCATGAAGGAAGATATACACTTGATTAAAATACTTGATTTAATTGCAAAACCAATTCAGCGTACATCATGGAAAGCAGTCAGAAAAAAATTAAGGCACTAAGTTAGGTAAGATAGACTGGTGATGATAACACAGAGTGAGGGGCGGTTCAGATGGAGACAGTGTTACCACATTAGAGGGAAAAGTACTGCAGTATGTTTGACATGCAACTGACTGCATAATAACATGCAAATTAATTTAAATATAAGAATAGGAGCCACCACAGATGCAAATGATGAACTCAAACAGGGCAGTGTGATTTAGAAATGTAACATAGGTTTGGGAGGGTGGCCTAATCGTTAAGGTGTTTATCTTACAAACACAAGGTGCAGGGTTTGAGTCTCACAAGGGATAATTGGCTAGGCTTAAAATGTCTCGTAAGGGCAGTTAGCTTAGTACTAATCTATGAACCTATAAACATTTGTGGAATGAGCCACATTAATCAGCTTATCTGTACAGCTTCATTTCTTGGTCAACAGGTGTGCCACTTGAGCTAAAATTCTATGTGTACTGTCAACATTAGCTGGTCATCTTGTGTTAGAGCCAGATTGGGAAGTCAGTGTCCTCAATGTTGCTGTGTCACAGAAGAGTCCATCATTGACTGACATACCATCACCTCCATGACTGGGAGCTAGTTGACTATTACTCTGTAGAAACTTCATGCAGGAGCTAGTAGTCATGTTCTGTCCTTACATGGAATCAGGGAGATGTATATAGACTGCCTATCCCCATAGACCTTAAGGCTTTTGTAGCTTTAACTATCCTTCCTCCGGGGACTTTTCATCATATAACTGGGGACATAAAAGGAGTTACACAGGCTTAGTCTTGGGAATCCTACATCTGCTCTAAGATGTGATTCTGATGCAAATTTAGGAGCATATGTAGTTTTCATGGATTACAAAGGAAATAACCACCACAATGCAAGCATTTTATGACATAACCCTTTAATCTTTGGTCCTAGTGGGTTGGTAACTGCACCCTCATTGCTATCAAGGCACTATTTGTCCTATATGGAATCTGGTATATCAACCAGAAGTGCCTTCTCGTCATGAACAGCCAGGTGGGTTGCTTTGCACAGCATCATATGTACAACACATCTTTGCATCACCTGGGAAGTTCCTATGATTCACACATCTAGAGCACGTGCAACCTATACTAGCATTTTGTGCAAGGGGATTTTTCACCAGGACACCTATTTGTTAGGTGCATACAGTGCCAACTGTAAAGGTGATGAATGTCCAGTTCCATGAACATAAATCACAGTCCACTCATAACGATATTTTTTGTGTGTTGCTGAAAACTCCACATATACCTTGGAACCATGACGGGTGGCTCTTGTCATAAAAGGAAATACTTCCAGCCCAGCTATCTGGAATTTTGTAAATAATTATATGTCATTTGTAAATATTAATACGATTTATATAGAAGTATCTATAATGAATAAAGAGGACCAGTGGAGTGAATGCTCAACGGAGCAACAAGCTCAAAGATAAATAGTTAAAAACAAACACCGCTGAGCAAAACAATGGAGGATTGCAGTCTCATTTAAATCACAAGTAGCTCCTAAATCCAATAGCCAATGATGTGGTGAAATAATCCAAGTTAAGAGGTATGTAAACTAAGCAGGTTTATTGAAACACAAGAGATTAACTTCTTCAGACCTATAGGTCAGAAGAATGGTTGATGTTAAATTACTTTATAGCTGGGCCATAAACAAAAGATGTATCTCTCAGGTTCAGAACAGCAAAAGACACAATGTCTAGAACTATTTATTTGTATGGTCTCGAAAGAGAGATAATTACTGGGCTTGAGATGTAGAAGTGTTTTATTATTTTAGGACTTCCAGGATCTTCAAACACCAGAGAAAAAAGCCTTTGTTTATGTATTTTTACAGGTAGATGCAAAATGCTACCTCAATGGCTTTTTTTGAGCCTGGGAGTTGAAGTTAGATGACAAGAAGTGATGTCATGCTGCAAGTATCCCAGCAGCAATTTTTGAGGTATTAATTTAAGAACTCTCTGAGAGAGAGAGAGAGAGAGAGAGAGAGAGAGAGAGAAAGAGCGAGAGAGACAGTGCATTTTGTATTTTGTCTTTGATCTGGCAGGATCAGCTGGGAAAACCCACTCACCACATCTGTCTTGCCTGGCTCTGTAAGAAAGTTAACTAGAGTACAGTAATTTCTTTTAGATTCAGTAAGGACTATAGTAAAGATTAGTTTAGATGATTTTTGTATTTATTTGAGACTGTCCTGCAATGTTGTTTTTAATATTTCCTGTGACTTTGAGCTCTGAAGTCAATGTGAATACATATTTAGTATTGTCTTGTTCTTTTATTATTTATTATTAAATATATTTAAACCTTTCAATTGTGGCTGGTCTGTCTAGATATATTTAAGCTCTTGCAGGACTTTCTATCTATTTGGTGACACTGTGCAGGCCACTCTTATTAGCCTTGCTCTTGGTCAAACTACTATTTGGATTAATAGTAACATTACACACTAGGATTGGACATCCTTTGTTAAGTGCCTTAAAGTAAACAGCCCTTAAGGCCAAACACAATGCCAGACACACTAGTCATTGGTGACTCCATAGTCAGACACACTGACGTCCCGCTCACCAGACTGAGTAAGGAGAAGGTCACAGTAAGCTGCCTGTCGGGCGCTAGAATCCGCCACATAACGCAAGCACTCAGGTCTCTCAACAGCAGGTACAAATACGACTCAGTCATTGTCCACACTGGTGTAAACGACCTGAGACGTACCTCCTTGGACTACATGAAAAGAGACATTGAGGAGCTCTCTGATTATGTAGCCCAGGCAGGTATGACCCTGACCTTGAGCAGTATCCTACCTTCACCAAGAATGATGCCACAATACAGAGATAAGATGATCAGCTTTAACAATTGGCTTAAACTCTGGTGTCATTCAAAGGGGATCCAATGTCTGTCTGCCTGGGATGACATGCTGGACAAGCCACGCTGCTTCGCAAGGGACGGCTTGCACCTGTCACCCCTGGGATTCCGGATACTGGCAAAGGCTCTTGCCACCCCCATAGTGCCTTTTTAGGCAAGGCTCAAATTCTAAACCTACCACCCTAGAACACAAAAAGGAAAAAAACTAAGGGTAATGCTGCTCAATGCCAGAAGTCTAAATCTCAAAATGCACGCACTCGAGGCCCTTCTCAGTATGGAGAACATCGATGTCTGTGCAGTGACAGAAACCTGGTTCAAGGCTCCTGAGAGCACCCCAGCACTATCAGGTTTTACCTCTTATCATGCGTTCCGGCCCCAAAATCCGGACAATACCAAGAAAGGAGGGGGGGGTATCCATATTCATCAAAGACACCCACACCTCAAGACTGGTGGCAATGCACGATGCATCGGAGACCATCCAGGTGCAATTAACCATAGGCAAGACTGCTCTGCAAATTGTAGCATGTTACAGGCCACCCTCACAAACTCAGGAACCTCACATGGCCTTCCTGAAAACACTAGAGGGGATAAATGTATCACCAAACACCATCATACTAGGTGACTTCAATTACCCTAATATAGACTGGGAACACTACTCAAGCCCAAACACCCTAGCCCAAAAGTTCCTGGAATTCATAAACTCAAATGCCATGGAACAACTAGTCACCATCCCCACAAGAGGAGAAAACATACTTGAACTCATCATCACGAACATGGGAGCACAATGTTCAACACCGGAAGTATACCCCTCACTGGTGAGGTCAGATCACAAACTAATCTCGCTGGAGGTCCTCATCCCACCCCACCTGAAATAAAAAGACCACAGTAAAGAACTTCTCGAAAGCCGACTTCACACTTCTAAAGACTAGTGTGGTCTCCTTTAAGGCCCCCGAGCCGGCGGAAAACAGTACTCAAGCCGCTGAAATACTTACAAATGCCTTCTACCAGCACCTGCAGGACTGCATGGATAAGGCAATCTCAAGCAAAACAAAGACTCTTTGTACCAAAGGCAAGCGTCCAGTCTGGTGGACCCCAGCCATAAACAAACTCTACAACAAAAGGAGGAAGCTACTACAAGATAGAGCAAAATCCTTAAAAGGTAAGACACCCTTGATCACTATAAGTAAAAAACTAAGAGCTCTCATAAAATCATCCAAAGCAAATTTTGAGAGAAAAATAGCTAAAGACTCAAAAGACAATCATAAGGCCTTCTTTAGCTATGTTAGAAACCTGGGAGGAAACTCCCAGATATGCTCAGAACTAGTTCAAAATGATGTGAAGATTACTGATCCTACAGACATTGCCAACATACTGGCTGACAGGTTCAGTGCAAACTTCTCCCCTCCCCAAAAGGAGAGATATCTATACCAAGCGATTGCAGCCCCCAAACATCTCCAACGCCCAAGTGAGAACTGCTCTCTCCAAAGCAAAAACACAGCATCCATGGGACCTGATGGTGTCCCCGGCTGTGTGCTCCACGAACTCAACGAGGAATTAAACCCACAGCTAGGACAGCTGTTTAATCATAGTCTTACCTCTGGATATGTACCCAGGAGTGGCGCACTGCAACTGTGGTCCCACTTCACAAAGGCGGTGCCTCCACCGACCCTGGAAATTACCGCCCATTAGCTTGACAAGCCTTATCTGCAAAGCCATGGAGAGGATCATAATGGACCTCATAAATAAAGACATAGGGAATTTGCAGACTTTGGATCCATCCCAGTTTGGCTTTGTCAAAGGCAGATCATGCCTTCTAAACTTGGTTGACTTTTTCAAACAGTCACCAAAGCCATTGATGAGGGAAAGGCAGTCCATACAGCCTACCTCGATCTGGCGAAGGCCTTCGATACAATACCCCACTCGGGTATCATTGAAAAACTCATCAGCTTAAATGTTAACCCATACATCACAAGATGGGTTGCAAACTGGCTGAGTGACAGAACCCACAGGGTCAGAGTTGCTGGCGCCATGTCAGACTCAAAGCCTGTCACAAGTGGTGTACCACAGGGCTCAGTCCTGGGCCCACTCTTGTTTGGCATCTACTTTTCCAAAGTACAAGCAAACACAGGAGGGTTATGGCTGACAAAGTTTGCAGATGACTGCAAACTGGGCACCATAGTAGAAAACACATCTGACACAGATATCCTTCAGAAGGGTCTCACAGAAACAGATAACTGGTGCCAGAGCCATGGCCTAAAGTTAAATGCCAAAAAATGCATAGTCATACCCTTCGGGAAAAACAAGGTTACCCCTAGCTACCAAATAGGTGGCAATCCACTGAGCACAGAAGAAGTTATCAGGGACCTGGGGACCCAGGTTGATAGTAGTCTGTCATTCGACACCCATGTAGCTAAAGTAGTTAGGAAGACCTTCTACATTGCCCACCTTATCATGAAGGGATTCTCATCTAGATCAAGGGAGGTCATAATCTCCCTATACTCATCACTCATCAGACCAATGATTGAGTACAATGCCCCATTCGGAATGTATCTGACCCGACACTTGCAGCAGCTGGAGAGGCCACAAAAGTTCCTCACCAAAAGGATAAAGGGTCTCAAACATCTGTCCTATGCTGCCCGACTGAAAGAACTCCAGCTCTATTCAGTCACTTACCACTTGCTCAGAGGTGACCTTTGCCTAACATACAAGGCCATGTCAAACCCAGATTTGATGAATATGCTTCACCTCAAAAAATCTAGATCCATCAGAGCCACAAGGGTGGGAGATTTAAACCTCGACACGGCTATTAATAGGACGTGCTGGAGGGATAGATTCATCACCCAAAGACTCCCTATGCTGTGGAATAAAATCCCTGTATATGTGAGTCAGAGCACCTCGCTGGCCTTGTTCAAGAGAAATCTTGACCAATGGATGGGAGATCGCAGATATACCCCAGGGATTACCTCAGTGTCACTGCTCAACAGAGGCACAGCAAAATAATGGGTATAGTTCCCCATACTAAAGGGGTGGCGTAAGCCACAAAACTATGGGCTAGGCTTGTAAATGCCCTCGGGCAGATAGCCTAGTATGAACCTATGAACCTATGAACCTATAAGTAGATGATAAGGAGTGACTGGTGGCAGATGAAACTGCCTTATAGTCTGGGCAGAAGGGGGCATAGCTAGTAGATTTGTGCAAGCCTTTCCCAGGTGTGTGTGTGTGTGTGTGTGTGTGTGTGTGTGTGTGTGTGTGTGTGTGTGTGTGTGTAAATCAAACCTCTAAGTGTGTGTGTGTGTGTCAGCTACTTGGGTGGGGAGATGAAGCACTGGTTGGGTAGAGAGAGTGCTGGAGGTCTTGGCTTGGTCACTCACCTGAGATCTCAACTTTGTAGCTGTGACAGTGGAGAATCTTACTGGAGATATGGAGAAAGAGGGAGAAAGCAGCCTCAGACTGACTGCGGTCTCTGTGTGCTCTTCAGGGAAATTGCACTTTACTGTGTATTTGTCATTCTCTCAGTGTGTACATCCCCCACGATTGCCAGTGGTGAGGATTGAGGCTCCTTGATTACTGGATCAGTGCTGGGGCATTACAGCCCTCATCTACAGCCCCTAGACAGCAGCAGTGATGGCATACAACACTACAGTTGTTCAGTCAAAGACACATAACATGTTTTCATTGCATGGATACATCTGGCGGTGTACTTCTGTGCAGTATGAGCTAGAGGTATGCAGCAAGATATCTGTGGTATGTGCCAGTCTACATGACATAGTGCTAAAACATAATGCTATGAGCAAGGAGAGACCATAGCACTAGTTGACATACTTATTTCAGTAGCTAAAGAGGAGTTAATTAAGGATTTCACAGAGGACATGGCTGCACTAGAACCTCATGTAAGGCAGATGCATACACAACATATGATGGCACTTTTAAAGTGACAGTGCCATGTCCACAGTTATAGGCTATGACATGATAAATATAGTAAGAAGAAACTGATCCATGCAGTGACATACCCAGGCTATGATTTATAATATACAAACTGGCTACACTATGCATCAGATATTACAAAGCTGCCTATGTTAGACACCACATGGCTGAAGGGGTTAGGGATCATTTTTTTATATGATGGAGCTTCCAGTGGTGGCTGTGTGTGTCATTAGGCCTGCAGTGTCAATTCTGGAGGGATATAGAGCAGGGGGGTGGAGTAGCATATTGATTATTGATGTAGAACTGGAATCAGACAAATGTCAGCTATGGTAAAATGATCACCTATGGCCAGAAATAGAGGCAGCAGTGGAAAATGGACAATGCAGACATTTTAAGAACAATGTGTACTATCACTGCTTTGTTGCTGTGTGCATACGTATGATATGTAACCATCATCTACCATGACTGAGGAAGCCAGTTCCTGGCAGTCATAGGGATGTACTAATGACTGCCACATGGGCTATTATTGACAGCATTCCCTCCTGCACTCACCACAATAGCTGAAGGTCTTTATACATACCATATCATCCACTGAACAGCTCTGACATGGTGTGATTAACATTCATTTGTGCCTGTATCACAGCCCTAAAAATCTGCTGGTTGATTTAAAGGGAAACACGCACATCCTGGAGTAATTTGGCCTCAGGGTGTTTATAGCCACTGACGCATCTCTCCACAGTGACATATATGCACACCTAAGAGGGGGTGAGGTCCACTCTGTATCACACTTATGGTATACTACACTAAACACAGGTGATGTAGATGGTTCATTATGAGCCTCCTTAGTCCTCTCAGCTATGAGAGAGGAGACATTCTCTTTCATTGTTAGCACTTCTGACAGTGACAATATGTTCTCAGACTGTGTCAGGTGCACAGGGCCATGAAAATTATGTTTTCAGACTTGCTGAGTGAGGGCATGTGCTTACTTATAGTGATGTTCTCCCTATAGAACCAATGAATGCATACAGATGACATACCAATATTTAGGCAGTATATGCGTGACTCCTACCACTGTACATTAGACAGACTAAAACATATCAAGTATAAATATATAGTCTATGTGCACATTTGTCTCTTGTGGTGCAGGTTGTCTCTGTTGCAAGTTTGATTTTCCCAGGAGTCAGAAATGCAGAATTGTACATCTGAATAAACTCTAAAGAGGTATGATACAGTGTCCTATTGGAATGTCATGTGCCACTGTTCACATTGTGAATCCCATGAAGAAACTCAGACAGTTGTGCCTTGTGTTGCAGTTGATCTCAGTTGCAAAATAGATGTTGGGGTGACACTAATGCAGATGTTCATGTGTGAGTACACAGGGTTGATGTGCTAAGCAATATGCTACATGAAGTAGTTTTGTGAATACTCATTTGGAGCATCCCCAACTGACACAGGGCTGTCCTAACCAACCTGGCTCCCACACCCAGTCCACTACTGAATGTTAGTCTTCTTTCATTGTTACTACAGACAGATAGTATGGCCTCCTCATTGTCTATCAGCTGTTGCTGTGCTTATTGTGCACCTCCAGTGGTCTATCTGTCCATGGCTATGTCTTTGAACTTGGTCATAATATGGTTGATTAAGAAGATGACCCAGGGATACACCTACAGCCAACTGTCAACACCCACCATATAGATGACCTACACCAGTTTCTACCACACTTGGTCTTGGAAAGCATTGCCTGCTTTGGACTTCTCCAGTATTCTTCTGTTTTGTTTGCACAGAGCCAGCAGCGGCACTCATTCTCCTACAGGGTAAACTTTTTAAGGCAGTGCCATTCTTCTGATGCCACGATACCTCAGGTAAACCTGTGAGTATGCACCTGGATCACTCTGTGTGTGTGTGTGTGTGTGTGTGTGTGTGTGTGTGTGTGTGTGTGTGTGTGTGTGTGTGTGTGTGTGTGTGTGTGTGTGTGTGTGTTTGTAGGACTGCCTATGTCAGCCAACACCTGACACCTCTCTGTCCCAATTGCTCTTGCTGTGAGTATAGCCTTGTGTGCTACTTTGAGGTAACTCTTCTGACAGCATACCAAAATGTGGCAGCTGTAGGCATGTGAGCCACGTGCAATGTCCCTCATGCCAGTGTCAGCAGCAAAGTATGTGCTCCTTGCACTGCAGGTCCAACATCTCCAATAGACTTCCATACTGTCTGAGTGGTGTGCATCCTGCGTGCCCTCCCTGTTCTGCCTGTAAAACCCTCCAACAGGACTGTAAGCAGTCCTGTCTATTCCCTGTAACATGGCTGAATTCATACCTCCCCAGTATTGCAACACATTCTGCCTGTACTGTGATCTCTAGTTGAATATGCATCTATCTTCCCAGGGTTTACAGGCTGTTCTGTTTGTTTACTGTGCTCTTTCTGTGTGAGACTCATTCATCCAGAGACCTAACATAGCCATTGCAGTGTTGGCAAACACTATGCTTCACTGCCTGACAGCTTTGTGTGGCAGACATACAACTTGGAGTAGTCACTGCAGTGGTGATGCACATTACTAAACATACTGCTTGCTATTACTTTACCTCTATATCAGTATAATCAGACATCTACTTTTTTCTGTATTCTAAGTTCCTCACAGCAGTATGGTCTCCTGCAAAATGGCAACCACACTTTTCATATCATGCTACCTTGGGTCTTATAGAGCCGCTATTATGCTAACAAGCTGACTTGGTACAATTATCACTAAATTATGATTATAATGCAATGTGTTCTTAGCCCTGATTCACATTAGGTAGCTCAGTCCAACCTGAATATGAGCAGGAACATCAGTAAAGTTGGGTAGGCTGTGGAGCCTAGCTACACTACTAAAGATTTGCATTGCATTGCATGATAACCATGGTCACTGCACCACTCAGCCACCCATTGTGGTAATGCTCAGGCATGTTGATATACAACTGTATTGCTTGGCCATACAGCTGTTACCTACACCCACACTACTGACTATGTGCATCAATCTACCCTAGTTGAGGCTTTGGAGAACTGTATTGCCCATCGATGCATGTCATGTGGTGTCTATGACATGTGGTGTTGAACCCCAGCTATAATTTTCCCTTCTGACCAAGGCCTGGTGAGTGGATATGACCTCAGCAGGATCTGTTTCTACAGCATCATGGGTGCTGGAATAGTCGGGGATAGGAGGAGGATAGGAAATTAGTGGCCCATGGCACACCTATCCTAGGGTCTTTTGCTAATCCACTGCTAAGAATGCTTAAATCAGGAGGGACGTGTGCTGTTTCTGCTACTCAGTCCTTTCTTTTTTGTGAGGGAGCATGCGTAGATAGACAAAAGAGCACTGGTGGTCTATGCTGAGATGCAAGTCTGCAGATCAGCACTACAGGCGACATAAGGGCCTAACTTTGAAGCACTCTTATTGTTCTCATCTTCTGGAGGGGCATGTACTATGCATTTCCCTGTCCAGTGACAAGCAAAATAAATTGCCATAAGGCCTTGGTCTGGGGTGGAGACAAACCAGACTCACCTAGGTAGGGCACAAATGGGCATGCCCCACAGGAATGTATTATGAAGACTGAGTGTGAGAAGGGACACAAAGAGCTTTTAGAGTTGCCTGCATAACTGCCCTCTCTGGATGGCTCACCCAGTACTGCACTGGGTATGTCAGCATTTCAGGGATGAACAGGGCAGTCTTGATGCTTATCAATTACAGACGGCAAAAAGTACCAAAAGGAAATGTAAGGTTTTTTTTTTAATTTTCAGTTTTGGAAAATAGGTATCCTTAATCATATAACATAGGCAGTCTCCCTTATGAAGTGTTTATGTATAGCATTTAATTTAACTACCATTTAATAATTGTGCGAAACACAGAAATAAATATCTTATGAACAGCAAGTGCTATGCATAAAACATGAGCAGAAGAGAGAGAGTTCTAAGGCAGACTATTTCATGCTATTGTTGATTTGGAGCTTGGCAGAATAATTCTTTTTACTATTTTGCTAAATACATTTTTTCTACAAAAAAAATCCATGCAAAGCTTGCTTAAGGAAATAGAGATATCAGTCATCTATATATCATATGGTAATCCAAAAGTCAGAAGTGATTTTCTTACTGATTAAAGTATATTGTTACACTTTTCATATATTTATGTTTTCATTTAATTTCATTTGTGGATAGACACCTGATGGTAAAGCTGAAAATGGCTCAAATATTATGACATGTTTTTTGATATTTTATTTTCATTGTCAACTCAGTTTTTCCTTATAACCACAGAAACAAAATAGTATCAGCTTAGTTATTACTAATGATTTGCATTCACCAACAAAGTATTCTGGTTAGTCAGAACCACCATGCTTCTTAACAGGAACAGCTACTTACGTAATTACAGTTTCACTAGCAGATTATCACATGCATTACTTTTCAGTATAGGATACTCTACCTGTGAGATATAGCTGATAAATTATCTTAGAATATATAACTATTTTACTGCACTTAGCATGGAAACATAATTCCTTATCCACTAATATAAGTAGTGAGGCATCGTTGGTTCAGTATTCCATAATGCCATGCAGGGCTAGCCAATGGCACTATGAACATTGGTGCAAGGTGATGGTCACTGTTGATGTCACACCCCAACCTCATGTACAAAATGGGAAAAGGGGAAGTTCATGCCAATGGCAATTTCAGCAAGCTGATATGGTATTTGGTAATGAGATAATTCTCATCAGTATGGGCTGATTATATACATTAACTATAGAAAGTGTGACAGTGCACTTTAACTTTTTCACTGCATCTTATTCAGGTTTGAAGTCTGATAAGGAAGTCTTAACCACATAATGCAAAAGCAGGATTAAAGTCAAGTCAAAGTCAAAGTAAACTTTATTGTCATTCAGACTCCACAACACTTGCAACTGAACGAAATTACATTACTCCAGGCTCAACGGGCAAACATCTAACATATAAAGCAATTCACATTATTACATTTAGACATTCCTACTGCATAATATTTACTGTTTTACATATCAAAAGGCATTTACTAAGCTAAAGAAACACTGTATTTATTGCACAGAATTGCACAGCTACTTCTTATTGCACAGGATTCTGTTGGCATGTCTAAGGAAACAATATTTATTGCACACAACTTTCAAAGCTGTTACTTATTGCACTATTGTAAAATATAAATGATATACATGTCAGTTGTGTAGTAATGCCTCTTAATAATACTATACTGTTGGTCATGATTAGATACACATTTTTTTGTTAAATGACATAGCAAAATAAGTTGCTGTAAGTGAAAAAAAATGTTTTGTCAACCTGCCAGTATTGAGACAATACTAATTTAAGTATTAGTATATTTCCTATTGGTTTTACTTACAGTTTTGGTCTAAACAAATCTCATATCCCAGTGTAAGCAAATGAAGCTATATTCTGAAGCACATTTACAGACTTCTTCTTTTTCTTTCAGCTTTTCCCGGTTAGGGGTCGCCACAGCGGATCACTGTCCGCTCATGATTGGCAGTGGAGTTTTACGGTGTCGAGTTGCCAGCCCGGCGCCCAACCTTCCACAGAAGGCACACATACACACACTCATGCCTAGGGCCAATTTAGTGTGTCCAATCCACCAACAGCATGTCTTTGGGAGGAAACCGGAGCACCTGGAGGAAACCCACGCAACCACAGGGAGGACATGCAGACTCCGCACAGAAGGCACCCCAGCCGAGGATCGAACCGGTGAACCTCTTGCTGTGAGGCAGTAATGCTAACCGCTGCACCACCATGGCCACTCTAAGCATGTTTACAAACTAAAGAAGATTTTTTTTCTCTGTTGCTGCCCACAGGTGTCCTTGGGCTCAATAAATTACAGGTGCATACACTTTGCACACTAATAGAAAAGGAATAAATGATTGCTGCTTAAGTCACAGCAGTGATAGCATAGTTCATAGCAGTGCAAATGAGTTTTATACATCATCTGCAAAGTACCACGTCTGTTCCTTTTAGTATGAACTTTTGAATATGTGAGGAAATTTGGATGTTCTATATGTTGCAAAAAAAAAAAAAGAGAGAGAGAGAGAGAGAGAGAGATGAGGATAAACACTTGGATGTTGTCTGACACTCTGATAGTAAATTAAGTAGCTTTGCCTTAACCACAGCATTCAACTTCTCCATCATATAATAATAGATCAAGAATTCCTGCTTATTATCTTACTTTCCTTTGTGTTTCAATGGGCTAGGGCAAAGACCATTTATGGATTAGTGGACTGATCAATAGTTAGCATGCTGTCGTTCTTCACTGTTTCTCAATTTAGCATGCCCTTCCCCCAACACTCACACTCACTAAGCAAAAATGAACTGAGAATGTAGTCAAACTCTTATTGATCAAGGATATAGGTCTCACTTTCATTACCTATGTCTCATGATAACCCACAAATAATGTTATGAGTTGCTAAGCTTTAATTTTCAATGGACCCTTAACCCTTCTTGCCTGAAGGCTACAGCAATTTATTTTTCTACTCATCTGCCTCTTATGTACTGCAGCCGCACAGACCTTTTTATCTGTCTGATCTAGCCAATGGAAAAAAATCAAACAGAAGTAAGCAGAAACACTAGCATAAACAGTCTACGTTATTAAACAGACTTTCAGTGTGATCTTGTAATTTAGATTTTTATTTATTATAAACTACCAAACATTAGCGGACCGGAGTTCCACTGTGGCAACCCCTAATCGGGATAAGCCGAAAGACGCAACAACATTTATTATAAATGATTATAACAGAAACAGAGATCTGAGGTTCTTTTTCAGCTATTTCCTGGGTGTGCAAGATAATTAAGTCATTAACTTTTATCACACTTTATAGAAACTGAGCAGGAGAAGTTAACATATGTGTCCAAGTACTACAGCATGGTTTCTAATCTCCAGACCTATGTTATCCCACCTAATAACATAGTAAGCTAAAAATGTTGAAACTTTTAATATCAGTGGTAAAATATGTTTCGGGTACATGTACTTCATCATTGCATTGTTAGGTTCATTTTGTTGCGTACTCAGTTCTGAAGCTCAGATTCTGTTATGTGACCAATTCTGTATATTTGAATCTAACCTTGCATGTGATTAGCTGAACTTTTCCACTGATATATGGAATTTTTAGAAAAAGAAGCTTCTATCCAATATGAATGTAATTCTCGTTGCATAGTATTCACCAATTATATATTTTTGGCACTCCACAACTGCACAACATGCCAATATATCTGGAGAAGCAGAGTTTATTTCATTTCATTGTATTTTCCAGATTAAAAACTGGTAAGTGAACTGGAGTACTGAACCTTTTTAGCCATGGATGGGGTACAAAGTAGACTTAAGTACAAATGCTGAGAAGACATACATTGTCAATCACATTGGCTAAAAATGTTTCCTAAATTCTAAAGTTGTTTGAAGAAATGTGTTAAACAATATTTACAATGTGAACACATATGAAAATTGTATTCAGATTTACAATATGCACATTCTGGCAATTACAATGCAGGAGTATATAGTATAAGACTTTCAGTGAACCAGTGTCAAAGTTAATGCATTTAGCTTCATTCATAATGTGTTTCTTGACATTTATTTTATTTATTTATTTATTTACTTATTTATAAGTTAACTTTGAATGACTTAACTGATTCTTGTTTTTTTAATATCTTGAGGTAGTTTATTCCATGCTACAGGTGCCATCCTAGAAAATATGTTTTTCCTTATTTTTAATCAAATAGTGAGCTTAAATCTAGGTCACACAAGTGTACAGTTATCTTCCTGTCTGTTCCTCAAAGAGTGACATTGGTGACTTGTTTAGAGTTTTCTTTTTGGAGGAATAGTGACCTAGTGTTATAATTGTAAATTTGAGGCTATCGAGTAGAAACGGTGCTCTGTGTGAAATGGGAAGCCAGTTAACACTCTTTCCTCTTACCCTAGCATCTTGTTTTCTCAACTGGTGTCTAAAATAACTGTTTTAAGTAACATCTCTGTAGGACCTCAAGAACATTTAAGATGTAGCTGTAGAAAATAGCCTTGATGCATTATCTGACATACCAATTCTCCATATTAACAATAGATACTGTTTATTTATTTATTTGCTATATTATGGCTATCTTTTTAAAGTCTGTGTCATACTGTTGCCCTAAAGTATTAAGTATGCATCTATTTTCATTAAAATGTTACAGTATGTATTGCTTTTCTTGATGTGCTATGAATGTCTCTTTTATACTTTTCTAATTCCACTGCCCTCAAGAATATATATTTTCCTATTTAGATTATATTGTCCTTTCCATTTTCCATAATTTTTATAATGTCATGAAAGGATAATACACCCAATTTACAGCCTAATCACAATGATACTTTTTGAACCTCTCTCTTTACTGTCAAAAGCTTTGGCCAGGTTGAGATATGTGGTTTAGACCATTATACACTAAAAAGTATATAAAGTAAAAGTGTATAGTTATAATTTAAAAAGTAGTGAGGATATCTGGCATTTGTACAGGTCCTTTCTACATCACAGATTATCAACTTGCACACGCAAACATGATGCACAACATGGATATTGAGGATTTGCATTTGATATTAATTGGAAAGCTGGACCCAGACTAAGAAATCACTGATGTGTTATATATATATTTCTTTATAGTTCTCTTTTTGTAGAAAAAACAAGGTAGTATTTCAGTTTTGTAGCAGAGACTTGCTCAAGAAACTGAAGAAATTCTAGTACACTTATTTATGGTATATTCGCTGCTTGGTGGGATGGGGTAAAGATAGTCACTGAAAGGATTTTCAAGAAGGAAAAATAGCATCAGAAAATTATGTGTATGAGAATGCTGTTCCACAAATTATGCAATGGCAACCAGGTAGATAGATACATATTCATGTGTGCAATGGCTAGGGAGAATTTGGAAGAAATTCAAAGGAATATTACATTACATGTGATAAACGGTGCAGTGGTGCATTGACAGCATTGTCGCCTCACAGCAAGAGTTCGATTCATGGCTGGGGTGCCTTCTGTGCGGAGTCTGCATGTCCTCCCTGCTTTCATGTGGGTTTCCTTCAGGTGCTCTGGTTTCCTCCCATGTTACAAAGACATGCATCTGGAGAGTTTCTCCCTGGGTGTCTGCTGAAAATTGGCTTCATTCCAAGTTGGACTTTCCTGGTAAATAAATAAATAATAATAAATAAAGAATACATTAAAGAGACTGAAGGCAGAAGGGTGCTTGGTATGGATGAGGCCACATATGCATTTTATAAGAAGTTAGGTTATGACCATTTAAATTATATGGAATGCTTCAAGAACTGTGGATTGATTGGAAGATAGAAAAAGAAAACAAACTTGTGTGTTTATGTAGAAGGAAAAAACACAGCAAAGTATTACAAAGTGCAGACAACTTGCAATGAAAAATGTAGATTGTAAATTCTAAACAAAAATAATACTGATAAGAATAAATAAAGCTGTAGGTACTGTACTATTTCTGCATCCAGCTTGGTGTATATGGGCATCCTGAGGCAATGTAACAATTACCTTATATACACACTGACAACCACTTAATTCTCAAACAGACAAATACAGTATGTGAGAGATGTAATTACACACTATCACTGAAGGCTAGACTCTCACATACAGACACAAAAAGTAACAAACAGGTTGTCAGTGACTCACCCACATAGCTCACCCTACCCGCAAAGGACCACACACATATACCCACATATGCAGGGGAGCTCACATGTAACTTACCCAAACCTCAAAGACCTCTCAGGCACAGTCCACAGAAACTCCATGTACACACAAATAAGACAGTTCCCATCACAACACATAAAGTCACATCTCATTGTGTCTCAACTACCAAGCCATTAAGATGAAACACTCCACATCCCAATATTCTGCTTATAGGAGACTCCACTGTGGTGTAAAGAATGATGCACCTCTTATCAACCTGGATAAGGGGTAGGTTACAGTTAGTTGCCTGTCAGGAGCCAGGATTCACCAGATCCTGCAAGCGCTGAGATAATTTACCCCTAAGTATCTGTATTACTCAGTCATAGTCCATGTGGGCATGAATGACTTGAGACATACTTCAATGGAATATATGAATAAAGACATGATTGAGCTCTCAGAATATGTATTATAGGCAGGTATGAGCCTAGCACTGAGTAGCATTCTACTGTCTTCAAGGATGATGCCATAATACCAGCAGAAAATGATCAAATTTAACAACTGACATAGCTAATGGTGTCATTTCAAAGGTGTCCAATACTAGTCAGCCTAGGAGGATATGGTTGAAAGATCATGCTGCTTTGTCAGTGATGGTCTTCAACTGTAACTGCTAGGCTTTTGGATATTGGCCAAAACACTATCCACCCCTACAGTGCTTTTTTAGGCATCGCCAGACAGACAAACCTTCCACCATAGCAAAAGCTACTCAGGACAAGCTAAAGATGTTATTGCTCAGTGCTAGGTGTCTCAACAAAAACTGCACTGCCTGGAAACTCTCTTCACCCTGGAGAATGCTAACTTCTGCGTAGTTACTAAAACATGGTTTAAACCCAATGAAAGCACTCCAGCAGTGCATGGCTATAACACCTTTTATACATTCTTACCACCCACTGAACATGAAAGATGAAAAGTTGAAGGTGTATGTTTGTACATAAAGGACCACCACACCTCAAGGCTGGTCAAACAATATGACATGCTTTAGCTACTCCATGTCCAACTAACCATGGTAAAAATATATTACCATATTCTTGATAGATACAGGGCCCTCACCATGAGCCAGGAAACTCATATGTGATGGTCCTTGCTCTGGGCCAGTAATCAAGGAGTCTTAATCCTCACCACTGACACAGGTGAGGGATGGCCACGAAGAGCAAAAAATAGACGCACACAGTATTTTTAGATGCAGTTGTCTCTACTAAGCACAGTTTCCCTTAGGAGTGCATAGGGAGCACACTCCAGACCTGGGGTTTGGACTCTCTGTCTCTCTTCAGGCCCCAAACAAGACTCCACACTGACCACTTTGGAGCTCTGTGCCCCGATTCCAAATAGCTGACACACACACACTTAGATATTTGATTTCTGCACACACACACACACACACACACGCACACACACACACACACACACACACACACACACACACACACACACACACACACACACACACACACACACACATATACACACCTGGGAAGGCTGACACAGATTTACCAGCTGTGGCCTCTCCTCTGCACAGACTATAAGGTAATTATGTTGCCGCCAATCAGCAACCCTAAGGCTCTTAAAGGATACCCAATTATACAGAGTAAAATGAATACTAATACAAATGGTGAGTTTGACCATTGCAGCAAGGCTTTCAGGAGTGGCCACAGTGCCAATAAAATAAGCATAAGTACTCTCAAGACATTAAAAGTATTCTCTAACAGACCAGCCACAATGAAAGTTATAGAACTGCTTAATAATAAATAATATCCACAATAGAAGCAAAAAACGCTGAAATACCACTCGCCTTTAGTACAGCAAAGATAAAAGCAAAACCAGCCTGAATTAAATCGACATGTAAAACTTTTAATAAAATCTGTAAAGGTTGAGCGCTTTCACTCGCATCACACAAGCTTCATCAGAACAAATAAAAATTCAAGTCTATCCATTTAAATATCAAAAGTTGGCGCCAAAAGCGAAATCAATTCTTAAAGCTATATTACAAATTCATTACATGAATATGCTGAAACAGTTAGCAATAAATATCCTGTTTGATACTATAAGTGTAACATTTTGATAAATGAATCTATCAGTTAATAAATCTAATGGTTAATATATGAAAAATACAATGTTACACAAAATATTAACAAATATCACACTTAGCTTCTCAGCATTAAAACAGGTTTTACAGAGATATAATCGTTAATACCTGGTGCAGTCATAGCATCAGTAAATAGCTGCCACCAGTATTCCCTGTATGCCAGCAGGTTCTTAATATTCCCACCCCTAGGATCTATTGCAATGACATCCAAAATGGCAAATTTAAAATAGTGCTCCACACCTTCCTTATTAATATGCCTATATAGTGCATTAGTCATGTCCTTTGTTTTGATACTATAATTATGAGCATATATTCTCTTTTTAAATTGTCTTTGAGTTCTCCCTATATAGTAGGCAGGACAGATCGTGCACTTAGCCATATATATAAGCATATTAGTTCTACAATTTCCTTTTATAAAAATAACAGTGGTCTTATTGATGTTTTCAAGGATTAAACTACTTACTTCCAGGATATCCTTACACTGGTTGCAAGCACCACACTTCCTAGTGTGTAGATCTACAGATGTATTAGTCCTAACTCCATTTTCAAAATAAAATTTCAAACTCTTACCCATTTTATGGACAAAATAAGGTCTTGCACCTAAAATATTAATAATGTCCTGTTCGGCAAAACATAGATCCCAATACTTGGTCATAATGTTCTTAATAACTTTTGTGTACGGACCAAATTCTAAAATACATGCCCTATTAAACTTAGTATTATCTATACTGTTCTGGTCTTTAATATGGGTCTCAGCTTGATTGTTGCTGTTTATTCCCAACAATGGAGTATACTTAGTACCCCATTGTTCTAAAACATATTGACTAGTGTTCAACAACATTTTCTCATCATATCCTCTCTCCATGAATAACCTGGTAATAAACCTCACCTCCTCAATCATATCAATATAATCAGAAGTCATCCTTATTGCTCGTACAAGCTGACCTTTAAAAATATTATTTTTCAATTTATAAGGGTGATTACTGCTAAACTCTATATACGAGTTAGTAAAGGTACTTTTTCTATGTATCCTAGATTTAAATCTACTACCGTCGTATGTTATCAGTGTATCTAAATAGGCTACTCCAGTGTGATTGTATTCACATGTAAATTTCAAGTAACTTGTACTATTGTTCAAGTAAGTGACAAACTCAGTGAATGAATTGCTGTTCCCATTCCACAAAATGTAGATATCATCTAGATAACGGGAATAATAAACAATGTTGTCAGAGTACTTACTACCAAAAACATATGTCTCTTCCCAATCTAGTAACACCATGTTGGCATATATGGGGGCACAAGCTGCCCCCATAGCCACACCTTGGGTTTGTCTGAACATCTCTCCCTCAAAAAAGATGTAATTATGGTCGAGTACAATACTCATTAACTCAGACAGTAGCCGGATCCTTTCCCAACTCAACTTACTATGTTTAACCATACTATAGTTTTACAAAAGTTTACTAAAGTTTTACATGTCAATTTAATTCAGGCTGGTTTTGCTTTTATCTTTGCTGTACTAAAGGCGAGTGGTATTTCAGCGTTTTTTGCTTCTATTGTGGATATTTGGTGTGGATACGCAAGACGTTGTTTTAATAATAAATAATAAAATAGAAAACATGAGAGTACTGAATATCTACTTGCAATAAACACTAGAGTTTCAATTGCAGGACATATAAAAAATAACACATTAGGATAGATTCACACAAATGCAGAAAAACAATACTTAACTAATCTCACTATATTTTCTTGACTGACTAAAGAATTACTGTCCCCTGGTTACTTACTAAAGCAAGGCAGGATGATGAGTGCTGAATTGCTTACTACATCAAGGCAAGATGAGGTGTGGGGTTGTGTGACATATCTGAAAGATCTTTCCTGTCAGGTTCCAAAAAACAAAGTGCTGCTGTAAAAGTTCTGTCATATCTCTCACTAATGTCTAAAAAAATAATCTTGGTGCTGGTTATAGAATGACATCACATCTGGTCAACTGACTCTGGTACAATACACACCCAGAGCTTTGCTAAGATCTTTTGCAGCATCTGAAAGCTATAAAAATTTTCAAAAACTTCCACTCTTCCAGGGTAGCAATTAGTTCACCCCTAAGGGCAGTACAGTAAGATTCTTAGTTCTGGTTTTCCTAGACATTTTTGTCTCTGACTGCAATCAGACCTGTAAGATAAAATATTTATGGCCTAAAGCAACCCATTTAATTTTCAACCTATTTTTCAAAATTAGCTGGACTGAGATTAAGATCTTCCATTCCAGAATTCTCTGTTAAAACATATACATATAATAATTTACAATAATACTGTCTGACATACATGTTTATCTCTTTTCTGTCCAGCAAGACCCACTGTTGATGCATTTTTAACACAAGCAACTTTACAAATACATTTTTAACACAAGCATCTGTACAAATCAGTGTGATAGTCAAATGACAAAATTCTTCACAAAACTCCAGCTAAGTATTCTAGTATATGTTATGCATGCACTGCCCTACTCTTCCTGGCACAGATGGCACTACCTCATATTATCACACCATACATCATACCAGAAGTTACTAGAATCATTCACCATCCAGCCCAACACCATAGTCATGGGTGATTTTAACTAACCCTCTATTAATTGTGAGGCATGCACAACTACTAAGATGCGGGCCCAAAGATTTCTTGACTTTGTAAATTCAAATGCCCTGGAGCAGGTAGTCTACACTCCCACTAGGAGAACAAATATCCTAGACCTGGTGTTCACAAATATACGAGAGCACTGCACCATCCCCTTCCCAGTGTGATGCCCTCACTGGTAAGATCATATCACAAAATAAGGTTATAAATAAGGAAATAAGGGTAAACCTAGTCCCCACACCTAACCTCAAAACTTTAAGAACTTCTCGAAGGTAAATTACCCCTTATTAAGGGATGGCATAGCTAATTTCAAAGCTCCCCCAAATCTAGACAACAGAGAAACCTATGCAGAGGCATATATAAAAGCCCCATATAACTATCTAAACGACTGCATAGAAATGACACTAGGCCAGAATAAACCCAGGTCAAACCACAAAAACAAGCCACCCTAATGGACCTCTGGTATTAATAGGTTGTACAATAAAAGAAAGAAAATTCTGTCAAGAATTAAGAGGGAATGTACAGAACAGAGCAAAAAGCCCCACATAAGTTTAAATAAGTGAATCGGGGAATTAGTCAACTGGCCAAGTCTGCAAAAGCAGACCGAGGTAAAAATAGCCTCCAAAGCTATTGGAGAAGGAGCACTGACTAAAACTCTGATCTGTGATATATAACAATAAGTAGACTTTTTGCTTATTTTTACTAGTTATTGATTATTCTAGATATTCATAGCAACTTTATTGTCTGCTGCATACTTTATTACTGTATTTTATAGCTGTTGACTCACTGCCTTTAGTGTTTTCTGCCTGAACATTTTCCATATTTAAGATTGTGTTTCTGGGCCTAGTTGTTTGTTAGAGGCTGTGTTCTCAGCTTATTTTCAAGGCCATCTTAGTTAGCAAAGACCATCCCCCATTACAGTGAGAGTGTAGTGTTTGTGGTCATTGCTGGTTGGGGTTGCCAGGTCTACGGCTTGGAAAAAGCACCTTATTGGTTCTTTTGAGATTTTTTTTAAAGTTGTTTCAGGTTTCTACTTTCTGTTACTTAAGAAATTAACTTGAGTGTTTTCTGCCATTCCACACAGAGCTATTGGAGAAGGAGCACTGACTAAAACTCTGATCTGTAATATATAACAATAAGTAGACTATTTTTTTGCTTATTTTTACTAGTTATTGGTTATTCTAGATATTTATAGCACTTTTATTGTCTGCTGCAATACTTTATTACTGTATTTTATAACTATTGGCTCACTGCCTGTAGTGTTTTCTGCCTGAAGTGATTTCTGTAGTGTGTTCTGACTAGACAGCTCCCCACCCTCCCTCCGTATTGGTGTCTTGTCTTTATACCTGCTGACCTTGCAGTTGCCCTCCCCTACTCTAAATTTGATCTTGGACACTCCTCCCAGTCTAGTGTCATTAGCTCATTCTACTTAGGTTCTTTTCTCTGTTCTTCCTTTCTCTCTTTCTAAAAAAAAATTGAATGAAGCTCCTAGTGTTCTTACTGGGCTTCTGAAACATTTTGGAAATATAGAGTATATTTTAGTGCATTTATTAAAACTGTATTTGCCTTAATATTGCTACAACTCAAGTGCTCTACGTTGCACTGCATCTGATTTGGTTTAGTGTTGTTTTAGCTGCTTTTCTGTATATATAGACTTTTCTGTATATGTAAACTAGCTACTTATTCTACTGTATTACTGCCTCTTAAATCGTTTTTCAGTTGTGCACTTGCCTTGCTTCATTTAAAAAGTTTTAAGTTGATAATTTTGTAGAGTTTTAATTGCTTTTGCTGTTTAGGGCTACACACTCAAGTGCGTTAACCTTTTCTGTGTTTATTTACTGTATTATTGGATTGTTTAGCTTGTTTTAATGAGAAAAAAAAAGCTATCTTGTTTGCTCATTTACTGCCTTTCCTAGCTAGTATAGTCCATATCTCAGGCTTTGCTAGTTTCAGGACTTTATTTTCTGTGTTCAGAGCTATCCAGACCTTGCTGTGGTAGAGGGAAGTCCTACCAGGCTTTGTTGGTTTCAGGACTTTATTTTCTGTGTTCATAGCTATACAGACTTTGCTGTGGTAGAGGGAAGTTCTACTGCTTACCAGTGGGAGTGGTGAGCATTGTACTGCCTATCTAACACTAGAGGAGTGGTTTCCAGCTCTGAAATTGTAATTTTATTAGCCATTTTGGGCTGATTTCTATCCCTTTCAATTTTATGGCTTAAAAACACGTGTGTTTGCATGTTTTTCACATCGTGTAACACTGCGGGGCTACGGTTAATCTATTCCAGGTGCCAGAAAGTCTGCTCTTCAAATTTTCCTTTAGAACTAGCTGGTTTCTTAGTAGTAGCATTAAAATCTGAACCCCTGTGATTAGCACTTGCTCTAGAACCTGCTGGAAAGCACTATGAAGCCTTAAACTGATGCAAGCACTCAACTCTCCTTATTAATAAGGAGAAATTAATTGTAGGCACTAAATAGCCTATAATTGCAAAGTACCTTGCAAAGGTAAGGAAAAACAGCTCTTGTACTTTACAAAAAAAAAGCACCTAAACAGGCATGTCCAAAGGTCAGCTTCTGGTGATTTCTCCTGTCCACCTGGTGAATCTGGGCATACTGGGGCAATGCAGCAACTGCCTCATGTACACAGACAACCCTCTCCTCCTACCACCCAGCACTACAACCTGTGAGAGATACACTTACATAGCCAAACTGGAAGCAAAGCTCTCTCCAGCCAAGATTGTGTTAGACAGTCAAGAGGAAAAGGTTAACACCTGCACTACACCTCAAGCAACACATAGCCCTTCAAAACCCATACCATCAACACCCACACATAGCAACACTAAACTCACATATGCGGAGGCCTTTAACATTAACCTGCCCAAGCAACAAAGACCTCTGAAGCTGAAATGCAAACAAACACCAGTCACAACCAAAGTGATACATAGCTCACAACACCATTGTGCCACCCAACAACAGCCCCTAAGGCAAGAAAATGTACCCAACACTTTAGTCGTAGGCGACTCTATAGTCAGGCACACTGATGTCCCACTCACCAGGCTGAACAAGGAGTCAGCTGCCTGTTGGGTGCCAGGATCAGCCACATAACGCATTGCACTCAAGTCACTCCACAACAAGTACAAATACAACTCTGTCATTGTCCATGTTGGAGTGAATGACTTGACACGTACCTCCCTGGATTACATGAAAAGAGACATGGAAGAGCTCTTAGATCATGTGGCTCAGGCACGTATGACCCTAGCCCTGAGTAGCATCCTGCCTTTGCCCAGAATGATACCACAGTGTAAGGACAAAATGACTGACTTCAAATGGCTAAGCTTCTGGTGTCATTCAAAGGGGATCCAGTATCTGTCTGCCTGGGACAACATGATTGACAAACCACAATGCTTTGCCAGAGATAGTCTGCACCTGTCACCCCTGGGATTCAGGTTACTGGCTAAAGCTCTTGCCCCTCCCCTCCCATAGTGCCATTTTTAGGCAAGGTTCAAAGGACAAAACCACCACCATAACAGATACAAGCATGCAAAATCTGAAGGTAATGCTATTTAATGCTAGAAGTCTACACCTCAAAATGCACTCTCTTGAGGAACTCCTAAAAATGGAGAACATCAGTATCTGTGCAGCATCTGAGACCTGGTTCAAGGCTCTAGAGAGCACCCCTGCAATACCAGGCTACAACTCTTACCACACTTATCAGCCAACAAACCAAGACCGAAATACTAAAGGTGGAGGAGTGTCCATATTCACCAAGGATATTTACACCTCCAGGCTAGTTGCCCAACACAATGCATCTGAAATCCTCCAGGTGCAACTAACATTAGGTAAGACTACAATCCAAATTGTAGCTTGCTACAGATCCCCCACCATGTCCCAAGATTCTCACTACACCTTTCTAAACATACTGGAAAATATTAAGATACAACCAAACACCCTAATACTGGGTGATGTCAACTACCCTGCCATTAACTTGGAAAACTACTTGGGTACCAACACCTTTTCCCATTGGTTCTTGGAATTCATAAATTCCAATTTCCTGAATCAACTAATCCATTGTCCCACCAGGGGCTCCAATATCCTAGACCTGGTAATTATCAACATGGGAGATAGATGCTCCACTCTAGTGGTCACCCCCTCATTGGTCAGGTCTGACAATAAGCTAATCACCCTTGACATCCAAATCCCCCCCCAGTTAGGAAACCTCTGTAAAAAATGTATCCAAAGCCAACTTTATGCCACCCAAGTCAGAAGTGACAAACTTCATGAAACCCATGCAGATGGGAGCAGAACATTTGACTGCTGAATCCTACATTAAGGCACTGTACAAGCACATCCACTCATGCATGAATTGTGCCATCCCAAATAGAGCCAAGATGCTCTCCTCCAAAAAAAGGAAGCCAATCTGGTGGTTCCTGCATAAACAAACTATACAACAGAAGGAAGAAACTGATGCAGAAAAGAGGAAAATCCCAGGATGCAAAAAACTCCCTTACCAGTCTCAGTAAGAAGCTGAGATCCCTCATAAAATCCTCCAAAGCAAGTTACAAAAATAAAATTGCTAAAGATTCCAAAAACAACCACAAGGCATTATATACTTATGTCAAGAATCTAAATGGGAATGCTCAGATCAGCTCTGCGCTACAACAGAATGGCATTAAATATACTGATCCCAAGGATATTTCCAATATCCTGGCAGATCACTTTAGTGCCAACTTCACCCCCCTCTTACCCCCTAAAGGGACCATCTAAAGACCAAAAGATTGCCAAATTCTAGTAATCATGGTCACACAGGTAAAAACACACTCTTCAAAACTAAGAATACAGCATCCATAGGACCAGATGACATCCCGGGCTGTTTACTACATGAACTACAAAATGAACTGGCACCTCACCTAAGTGTCATGTTTAATCAGAGCTACACCTCAGGCTTCATGCCCACTGAGTAGCGCACAGCTACAGTTATCCCACTCCACAAAGGGGGACCCTCCTTGGGTCCCGGGAAATACCGTCCCATCAGTCTGATGAGCCTGATCTGCAAGGGCATGGAAAGCATTATCATGGACTTATAAACAAAGAGATTGGCAACCTTCAAACACTGAACCCCATTCAGTTTGGGTTTGTGAAGGGTTGTGAAGGGTAGATCTTATCTCCTGAACCTTATTGACTTCTTTGAATCAGTCTCCAGAGTTGTGGACGAGGGTAAGGATGTCCACACGGCCTATCTGGACCTCACCAAGGCCTTTGACACCACCCCCCACTCTGGAATCATAGATAAACTTACTAAGCTGGGCATAAATCCCTACATCACTCGATAGGTTGCCAACTGGCTTACTGACATAACCCAGACTGTAAAAGTAGCCTACTCCAAATCCAGCTCCAGACAGGTGACAAGTGGAGTACCTCAGTGTTCAGTCCTGGGACTGCTCTTGTTTGGCATCTACTTCTCTGAAGTACAGGCTAACACTAAGGGACTCTGGCTAACAAAGTCCACAGATGACTGCAAACTGGGAGCCATTATTGAATCCTCAAATGATGTGGATATTCTACAGAAGGGTCTTACAGAAACAGATGCTTGGTGCCAGAGCCATGGGGTCAAGCTTAATGCCAAGAAATGTATAGATATTCCCTTTGGGAAAAACCATGTACCCATGAATTACCACATAGGTGGCAGTACACTAAACACCAAAAGTATGATGAAAGACTTAGGGACACAGGTGGACAGTGGTCTCACCTTCGATAACCACATCGCCACAACAGTCAGGAAATCCTTCTATGTGGCACATCTTATCACTAAGGGCTTTTCATCCAGAAAAAAGAAGGCCATTGTCCCACTGTACTCATCCCTCATTAGACCCATTATAGAGTACAATGCCTCATTTGGTATGTACCTCACAAGACATATGCAACAGCTGGAAAGGCCACAGAAATACCTCACTAAAAAGAAATCACAGGCCTAAAGCAGATGCCCTGTGCTGACCATCTAAAAAGCTCCAGCTATACTCTGTGGCATATCGTCTACTCAGAGGTGATCTCTGCTTAACATACAAGGCCATGACAAACCCTGAGATGTTGGACATGCTCCACTTAAAGAAACCCCAATATCTCAGAGCCACACGCTCCAGGGATCTAAACCTTGCCATCACAATGAACAAAACATGCTGGAGGGATAGGTTCCTGACCCAGAGACTTCCCATACTCTGGAATAGACTGCCTATACATGTCAAGCAGAGCGCCTCCTTGGCCCTCTTCAAAAGGAACCTTGAGAATTGGCTGGGAGATAGGAAATTCACCTCGGGGATCATGTCAGTCACCCTGCTAGACAGGGGTCCAGGGAAGTAAATATTGTGAGAAGAAATATCCAGGGAATTGTTATGGCTAGGCTTGTATAGGCCATAGGGCTGATAGCCTAGTACCAATCTATGAACCTATAACCATAAGACATTTTCAGTTATGTTCACAGTGTTAAGGGAAACACCCAACAATGTGCAGAACTAGTTGTAGATGGCATCACCTATACTCAACTGGAAGATATAGCCAATCTGCTGGCCAACAAATTCAGCTCAAATTTTACCTCCCCATCACCCCCAGTTATCTCCCACGAAATACCCTCCACCACTCTACCACCAATTATCACCAAAGAACAGGTTGCCTCTGCACTCTCTAAAGCTAAAAACAAGGCTTCAAAGGAGCTTGATGATATACCAGGTTATCTCTTAAACAGTTTAAATCAGGACTTATCAGGGCCAATTGGATCTCTGTTTAATCACAGCCTCCGGACTAGCTTTGTCCCAGTAGAGTGGAGGACAGCAACAGTCATCCCTCTGTATAAATGGGAACCATCTACTGACCCAGGAAATTACAGACTCATAAGTTTGACTAGTCTTATATGTAAGGCTGTAGAAAGAATAATAATGGACCTGATAAATAATGACATTGGAAACCTCCAAATTTTGGCCCCGAACCAGTTTGGCATTGTCAAGGGCAGATCATGTCTACTGAATCTGGTGGATTTCTTTGAGAAAGTCACTAAGGCCATGGATGAGGGTAAACAGTACATACCACCTACCTCAGCGTGGCCAAGGCATTTGACATGATTTCCCAGCAGCTGGAGTGACCTCAGAGGTCCCTCACAAAGAAAATACAGGGTGTAAACAACATGCCCTCTACAGATGGACTAAAAGTCCCATCCCTTTACTCTGTCTTCTACTGACTATTAATGGGTGAACTATGTCTGACCTATAAGGCATTCATAAATCTAGCCCTGATGGAGTTGCTACACATCTCCAAGTCAAACAGCATGAGAGTCACCTGATCTAGGGATCAAAACTTAGTCAGTGACTCAAACAAAGCATGCCAGAGAGACAGAAATGTGTCTCAGATATGTCCCCTTCTTTGGAGCAGACTTTTAATTCACATTAAGTAGATACATTCCCTGCCCCTCTTCAAAAGCAGTTTGGATCAATGGATGGGGAGTCACAAATTCCCACCTGATGTAGTGCCTTTGTCCCTTATGGACAGGGGCTATCTGTATGATACTCAAAGCTTGAGCACAAATGCAAGCAATCCTCTTGTCCCTAGGGGCCATGTAGTAGATAAAATTGGGTTATACTGGCTAGGTTATTAAGGGCACTTAAGCCATTAGCCTAGTAATCTACTATGAACCTATGAACCTATAAAATTAGAAATGTACGGTGTGTTAAATGGAAGACATGTGATGATAATTTGAAGGGAAATTGTGGAAATAAAAATGAGAGAAACATGGAAGGCTGTTAATAGGAGACACTGCAAAAACATTTGACATTACTGATCAGAGTACAGTGATAGAGATTATGAAGTGTTGTCATTTCGAGAAATGCTTTTGGGGGGGTGGTAGACAAAACATATTGTAACTAATGGGTATCTGAGAAACAAAATTAGTATGAAAATGGCGAAAAGGGCTGTGCATTGAGTCCAGTACAGCTTAGATTAATAATGAACAAAGTAATTGCAGTGATGAAATTCTTACCCTAAGATGAGAATGAAAGCTGGTAGAAAATCTATTAACACTGGCATGTTTTTCTTATGTGGATGGTATATTATGCATCACTAACAAGCAATGGCCAATGACATATGTGTTTCATGTAAGATATTGAGTGAGATATGCTATAGATAAACTAAAGTAAATATAAGTGCTTCAGGGGCATTGCTAGAAAAGCACAAATACATTTTAATATGAAAGAGAAATACTAGGGATACCATTTAGGGATGGAACTTAATGCGGTGAGAATGATGAAAACTATTTTATTAGTATGTGGAGAACATATGTCACAAAGACAAAAAGTTATATTTCAGTAAGTATGTTATTAACATTTTGCTTAAGTTTATTCACACTGGCGGAAAAGATATATGCTGAGTAAATGGACTTAGTATATTAAATAATTTGCATTTCAAGACTCGGCCTAATAAAAAGAAACAACATTTGCAACAGAGATAAAGAAGAATGTGACAAAGAAGGAGAAGAGGGATTAGATATGGCCCAAATGGCACTTTATCTGTGTTCCTTACATTTAAGACAATAGTAACAGTAATGGCAGAATGGTGAGACAGGAGAATATTCTACAGTTAGTGTTAAAGACAAACTGCTATTTATTTGGGGGACAGTTATAATTGTGCAAGGTCAGAAGGGGAAACAATATACAATATGCATATATAGGGAAGTAAGCTGCATGAGAAAATACCACAAAAACTGACTCTCATTCACTCCAAAAGAGCTCAGGAAGTCTGCACTGTAACTTCCAATGGGCAGAGCCGAAGCCTTTTGACAAACAAATACTATCTCGGGAACCATAGGGGTTATGAAAGATGTATAAATGACAAACCCTTCAGCACAAACTATTTTTATCGTGGTAGTATTCTGTAGGTTATAGGTCTTAAACTGAATTTTATAACTCACAGTAAACACAGTAATTATTATGATCATAATATTTTGTAACAGAATTATAATAGCTCAGCTACCACTCAAGTTACGCATGCACTGCCAGCAATATTTTATTCATCTAGCTGAGAGTTTTCATACAAGACCAAGGTGTTCTGTCTGTGAATACCAATTTACCTGCACTAGACAGAGGTCAAATATTAATGCAGTTGGGTTTGCCATTGTTTAAGGTTTAAGATGAAATCTTTTAAACATTGTACATAACATGGTTTTGAAATTCTTTATGCAAATATGAACAAACAATATTTGACGCCTAGTGCCATCAGTAGGAGCTAACTGCAAATGCACTTGGAGGTGTCACTCGGATGTAATGAGTTAAACTGAAAATTTGAGGGACAGGAATATGTTAAAATGATTCATCATAGTTTCAAATTGGGTGTAACTAGAAAGCAATATAAAAAGGGGTATATTACATAGGAATAAAAAACAAAAAATGAACCAGAATTGTAAGATTTCGTAACACATATCTGACATCTTGAACTATGATATTAAAAAACTTATCAGGTACTTTAAGCATCAGTTTGGCTTTGGGAAAGGGCTATCCTACTTACTCAACTTAGTTAATTTCTCTTTGGGGATCACATAGGATGCAGACAGCAGTCATTCTCTTCAGTCAGCTTCTGTGTATCTGGTGAAAGGATTTTGCTTTGTTCCTTATGCCAACATTGTTAGTACCTTAAGTGCCTTAAAAGTAGATCCATATACAATAAGGTCGATAGCCAGATGGCTAAAAGGTAGAACCCAAATAGTTAAGGTGGTAGGCACTTCCTCTGAAAGTATGAAAGCAATTACTGGTGTGCCCCATAGTTAGGTACTCAGAGCTTTCCTTTTGGCATCTGCCTCTCTGACCTCCAGACAAGGAATCAGGGCCTTTGGTAACATAAGTATGCAGGTGACTGTAAATTGGGAGCTTTGTGAAATTACTTTCTGATACCCCTCTGACAACAGTTCATTATGACACATTCAGTACAGCAGGAACTAATCTTCCTAAACAATTACTGTTCAGGAAAAAAAGGGACAGAAGGAAATCTACAAAATGTATAGTATTCTCACATTTGTTAAACAACTCTCTCCCTTAACATGCAGAATAACCAATACCACATTCAAAAATGATAATAGTCATGGACCCTGGAACTTGTGTTGATAACCCCCCCCCCCCCCTTCATCTGCCATGTAGCAACAGTAATCAGAAAATCCTTCTGTTTAATGCAACTGATTATGTCAGTGCGTACTAACCAATTCAGAAAAAGTTATTACTCCACTCTACGCATGTGTAGTTAAAACAATTATTGAATACGACTTTCCTTTTGTGACTTACCTTTTATGACATATTAATCATCTGGAAAAGCAGCAAATGCCCTTTACCAAGAAGATTGATGGCCTAAACTACAAGTAATGTATCCTTTTACTTGGTTTCTTATGGGGTAGGCTTTGTCTTGCATTCTGCAGTATTTGAGGCATCTGTCATCCCTGATCTCCCATACTGCAAGACAAATAGCTCCTCTAATACCAGAATTAGGGACTTGAATCTCTATGGAACATCAATAAATTGCAATAGAGAAACACATTTTTTACCCAGCACATACCTCAGAGCTAAAATAGACTTCTTCTGCAAGAAAAACATAGTGACACATTAGCATCCTTTGTATTAGACCTGGATGATTAGATGCACACCCACAAATTTATTTGGGGATTGTCTTGTTTTGCTTTTTCCTGAAAATGGGGATACTGCTGAGTGTGGGTATTGGCAAGCATAAATGGACTTGAAATTCCCATGATTGTTCGAACCTATGACTCTATGATTCCATACCCTTACAATTGCATTGACTCACATCTTTGTGAGAAATTACCTATTGTGCAGGCAGATGGACCATATAGGTACCGCTTTTTTTGATTAAATGTCAGTACTCACATTCACATCTAGCATTTACATTACATATGTGTATAAAGTAGCTGGCCTGCATTTCTTATATCATGCAATACACACCACCATCATTAATATATTTGCTTTTAGAGATTGAAGAGTGCATTACCTTTTTGATGAAATAAGCCCCTAATAAATCATAACACATACTATTTGGGTTGTACCTTTTATTTGTAATATTTTTAAAGACTGACCTGAAAGACTAGCTTTCTACAGCTAGTTTGGGGTTTGGCTTTATTAGCCCGAATGTACCTATTAAGACTTAAAAGGTAAAAAGTAAAAAGTCATGGCTGAAGCACATCCCTCTTGACTTCTTAGAGCAAGAAATCTGGATAAAACCATAAATAATGGGGGACAAAGGCCAAAAGTTGGGAGGGTGGCCTAATGGTTAAGATATTTGCCTTGCAAAAACAAGGTGCAGGGTTTGAGTCTCACAAGGGATAATTAGCTAGGCTTACAATGGTTTGCAAGGGCAATTAGCCTAGTACTAACCTTTGAACCTTAGAAATTGTGACCATTTTTTAAATATTGCTCTTACAAATTTAGAAAGTTCACAGTATAGCAAGTTTTGTGTTAGCCTGAATTTTCTGAAGGGTGTGAAGTCTGAAACTCAGATGTATGTCATTATTTGTTAATTTTAATTTTCAATGACTTACCAATAATTTGCTAGAAAACCAAATTTTATGAAAAATGGATCAAAAATATGAAGCAAAAATCAGGACATTCTGCAAAAATCTGTACAGTGGAGAGGTATGCTGAAGCAATTGATTTCCTTAAGGGGTTATTTGCATATCTCCCATGGGCCTTCATTATAGGTTCATAAGTAGGTACTAGGCTATTGGCCCTAGGGCCTATACAAGCCTAGCCAAAAAGGTATCCTGGCTTTCACTACGAAAAAATGATTTTCCTGTGCCCCTGTCGAGCAGAGCCACAGAGGTGATCCCTCGGGTGAATTTCCTATTTTCCATCCAGTCATCAAGATTTTTCTTGAAGAGTGCTAATGCGGAGCTTTGTTTGATATAGATAGGCAGTTTGTTCCAGAGTATAGGAAGTCTCTGGGACAGGAATCTATCCCTTCAGCATGTTCTGTTTATTGTGGTGACAAGGCTTAGGTCCCTAGAGCATGTAGCTCAGAGGGATTTGGATTTCTTTAAGTGGAGCATATCCAGCAGCTCTGGGTTTGACATAGCTTTGTATGTTAGGCAGAGCTTGCCTGTGAGTAGGCAATATGTGATGGAGTAAAGCTGTAGTTTTTTGAGATGGTCTGCGTAGGGCATCTGTTTGAGGCCGGTAATCCTCTTTGTGAGGTACTTCTGTGGCCTTTCCAGTTTATGAAGATGTCTTGTGAGGTACATACCAAAAGGGGTGTTGTACTCTATAATGGGTCTAATGAGTGATGAGTAGAGGGGAACAATTACCTCTTTTTTCCTGGATGAGAAACCTTTTGTGATGAGGTGTGCCCACGTAGAAGGATTTCCTGACTACTGTGGCGATGTGATTATCAAGGTAGAGACTACTGTCCACCTGTGTCCCAAGGTCTCTTATCACACTTTTGGTGTTAAGTAGACTACCACCAATGTGGTAGCTCATGAGTACAGAGTTTTTACCAAAGGGGATGACAATGCACTTTTTGGCATTGAGTTTGAGGCCATGGCTTTGACACCAGGCATCTGTCTCAGTGAGGTCCTTTTATAGGATGTCTACATCGTTAGGAGTTTCAATTATGGCTCCTAGTTTGCAGTCATCTGCGAACTTCATAAGCCAAAGACCATCTGTGTTAGCCTGTACTTCAGAAAAGTAGATACCAAACAGGAGAGGACCCAGGACTGAACCCTGTGGTACTCCACTTGTCACTGGAATGAAATCGGATTTGGAGTCTGCTACTTTCACAGTATGGGTTCTGTTAGTGAGCCAGTTGGCAACCCATCTTGTGACATACAGATTTATACCTAGTTTAGTGAGTTTATCTATAATTCCAGAGTGGGGGATGGTGTCAAAAGCCTTGGCAAGATCTAGATAGGCTGTGTGAACCATCTTACCCTTATCTACGGCTTTGGTGACTGCCTCAAAGAAGTCAATCAGGTTTAAGAGACATGATCTGCCTTTTACAAACCTGAACTGGGTGGGGTCCAGAGTTTGGAGATTACCAATGCCTTTGTTTATAAGTTCCATGATGTTGATACGTTCCATGGCCTTGCAGACCAGGCTCGTTAGGCTAATGGGGCAGTAGTTCCCAGGATCCGTGGTGGCTCCCCCTTTGTGATACATTTGTTACAGGAGTTCCAAGGTATTACACAGTGAAAACTCTAGCTTGGCTGGATTCTTCTTGCAGTTTTTAGTAAATTGTCTGCTTATGTGTCCTTTTTACTCTTTGATTTGGATACGTATGACATGGGCAACTAAATGCACATGCAGAAAACTGTCCCCCATGACAAACCTTTAAGTGGCATTAGCTTTTGTGCAGGCATCCTTGCAACTGTTAGGCAGATTCAAATATTTTCACTCAGGACTTTTTGGAATAGCCATTTATCATTATAACGCCATACATGCAGATTCTTCCTGACTCTTTAGGCAATAAAACAGGCATGTTAAATGGTTTTTCTTTCTTTACAAACTACTTTGTCATTATTCTTGTTCACCACTACAGAGAAGCAAAGCAATATATAAATGCTTTGATTGAATGATTTTTTAAATACAAAAGTTTGCAAATGGAAATTGTGTATTTAAAACAATGTATCAATTTAAAAGTTACACCCAAGGCTTGAGAGTTTTTAAATTTCAATTTGGTTTAATGCATGATGCTAATATGATTGAAGACTTGTGTGTTTATTTGATAAATGGGGGACGCAATGTCTAGAAAAAATCATTATTTTACAATGAACAGGTGCAGGCCAAGATGGGCAAAAACCTAGAAAATTTGAATACTAATATTGTGAATGACTTCTTGTTTTCACAGTATAAAGATTTTTATGAAAAAATCATTAACAGGGTAGAAAGGAAATGTAATGCATTGTTTTTAAAGAAAAAAGAAAGTTAGATAGGAATGTCAAACATTATCATACCAAATCTGCTTACCCTACTAGTAGGTTAAATGTAGAGAAATTTGTTCATGGCCCTGATACACACAGTAATTCTGCTGGTGCTGATAGGAATATGGCTGATGATACGTACAATGATTATGCTGAAGTTTATAATGAAATGAATGAAGGTGGTTCACAGGATTTTCAGCAATTAAGATGCTCAAGAAGGATAGCAAACAGAAATCAGGAGAGGAAATGCACATACAGTTATGCAGAGTGCAAATTCTAAAAGGTTATCCCAACCGTGGGAGGGGCAGGAACAGATATTAATTGTTGGAGCTGAACGTATTCTACAACTTTTTCAAGGTTTTAAGATTTATAATTACACAGACAGCGTCATCACCAAAGATTTTTTTTCAAAAGGTTTTAAATTTGTTCACTCCAAAATACCGGATGTTGCTGACTGCTTGTTAGATGTTCAGATGTATAGTAGAAAGCTCAGCTTCCATCTCCTTTTCCCCCAAAATCAAGTGGGGCCTACTAATGAGGCAAGTGCACACAAAAATATTTTGAAGAAAAGTAGTGCATTAAATCCACCACTCCATCCCCTCATTAATGGTTTTGAGAAGGCAGTGAAGGAAGACATGTATGAATTATGGGCTCAGAATAAGAAGTTTTATACCAACTTAAGTTTTGATGAGAGAATCAACTGACGGAGGACAAGGGAATGAGTATTATGACCCCTGATAAGGGAGGTGGTATAGTAATATTCAATTCACAGAATTATTCCAACATTATGCAGAATATTTTATTCAATGAAGAGAATTATGTACAGATTGCTAAAAACCAAATAAATATTGCATATCAATGTATTGATAGTTATTTAGAAGAATATGTCTTGGATAAATGTATTACAAATGAACTCCTTAATTTTCTTACTAATTCCTATCCTAAGGTGCCGGTTATATTCGGCATCCCAAAAATGGGTTCATATCAAATAACCGAAGACGCATTTTGTTGAATGTGTCTTGGTCGAACTTTTAATGTTGAAAAGGCAAAATGACGAAGCGGCATATAAGCAAATTCTTTCCCTGAGAAAGAAGTCACTTGACCACTTAGTCACGTTGCCATTTTTGGCACTGTAGTGCGATCCTCAAGTTGGTATATTTAAGTAGGGGGGGTGTGGGGGGCACAGGGAAAAAATTGCTGTTCTGGTTGTTCAATGTCTTGTGAATTCGAACTTTAGAGTTCGATATAACAACTTTCGATCATTTGATCATTTGTTGTTATAATATAGACCCCCAAAAATACACAAAAGCATCACTGAACCACCTTTTAGACCTATTGTTGCTGCCAGTAGCTCCAAAACACCCAATCTGGCATCATTTGTAGATAAAATGACTAAGCATGTAGTGGAGAGAGCAACACATCTAGTTAAGGATTCCTGGGATGTTTTAGGACAGCTTAAACAAAATCTATGGGCAGCTGGTTTGATATTTTTAACTGTTGATGTGAAAGATCTTTTTTCTTGTATTCCCAAGCAAGAAGGATTAGAATTATTTGAAGAGACACTCTTTACATGTTCCACCTCGAATCATGACAAAGTAAACCTGGTGTATGAAATGATGGCACTTATTCTAGAGAATAATTTTTTATTCTTTGAGGGCCAATATTTCCAACAAACAAGGGGAATTGCCATGGGGGTTGTCTGCACTCCTATATATGCAAATATAGTATTATTAGACTTGGAATTAAAATATGCATCCCACAAAGAATTTTGGAACCACATTCTGTTATATTGTAGGATTTTGGATGGCATCTTTATTTTTTGGAAGTGAAAACTGGAAGATATCCCTTTTTTTATTAACCACCTGGACAAAACTACCTCATTTTTGGAATTTACTTATAGCTACAACACTAGAGATATACATTATTTGGACACAGCAATTTCCCATACACCTACAGATTTCAAATCTAATATATTTCGTAAGAGTACTTTTTGTAATTCTTTACTTTCATTATATGTGTAATCACCCACTTTCACAGAAAAAAAAGCTTAGTCAAAGGACAAGCTATAAGAATTGCATGCATGACTTCAGATTTGAATAATGTGAGGCAGGTATTTTTCACATTAAGAGATCTGTTTTTAGAAAGGGGATACCCCAAACAGATAGTGGAACAGATTATTGAGGAGGTATGTGTAGGATGGGGATAAAAATATAAGCCCCTCTTAGGAAACCATCCATTTACTAACATAGCCCCTACAGATCCTGGTGAAATGAAGATTTACAAGCATGCATGTATAGTGCAATACAGTCCTATATCATATGAAGTGAAAAACATATTAAAAAAGAACTGGAGTATATTTAGGGTGAATAATGATGTGTTAACTGCAGTGGGTGACAAACCGTTTTTTTATTAGCAAGGTTGGCATGAATATTAAACAACTTATGGAAAACAAAGTTAATTTACCAATAGAGGGTGGTCGTGATACAACACCCTGTGGGAGGTGCTCTCAATGTACTAATATTTTTAAAGCACCCCAAGCCTACCTAACGTATAAGATGGCATCTAAGGTTACATTTAAAAAAGGTAATTGTTTTACCACCAGAGTGGTGTTCCTTGCTCTTTGTGATATGTGCAACAGATTCTATGCTGGGAAAATGGAGAGGGCATTGAAAAGCAGAATCTATGAGCAAGTAAATGACATCAAAAACAAGAAGGACACAAATGTATTATATAGGCATTCCCTCACTTGTCCCTATTTTATAGGTTTTAAATTTGGTATTCTGGATACAGTAGACATAGATTTGAGGGGGAGGGGGGGTGACTGGAAGAATTTATTAAGTAAAAAAGAGCTGATGTGGCAACTCAGACTAGCAGCTAATTTTCCACCAGGTATAAATGATTTCTTGACTATTTTTCCAGCCCTGAAAGAAAAATCTATGAAACTTTAAGTATTTTAACATTTTTATATGCATTACTCTGCCTGTTTTTTGAGATATATGCTGAAGGTACTTAATATATAATAGTTTTCTATTTGTAGCAAGCTAAGTCAGTTTGAATATTATCAATTTGTTTAATTAATATTGTTCATGCGATTTTTTTTCACGTGATGTTTTTGACCATATAATTGGCTCAGTTTTACGTATTATGTAACATGTACTGGTATGAAGATGGTTCTCAAATCAGTGTGCTTTATTCTGATGAAGTCTTCTATGTGAAGGAAGAAAGCGTTCAATCTTGCTGTGTTTTTACTGCAATAAACGGAGTTCATATACAGGCTTGTTTGGTGCGTTTTCTATGTGGTTCCTGGTCTTCTGTTATTTGAACTGCACCAGATATTTGGATTTTGTAATATATAAATGTGCTATTTCTATACCCTCATTCATTATGCCCTTCAAAGCCTTCAAAGAAGAACATATAACACTCTTTAGTGTGATATATTTTTAAGACTTACTGATTCATTTGTGGTTTTGTAAATTCTTTAGCATATGCTGAAGGGTTGTACAAAAACTGAACAAAACAGATTAAATATATTGAAGTTAAATAATGAACAACAAAGAGACTGTATAAAATATGCATTTTAGTCAATTTTATTTTCATTATACATCTAATAACAGCCAATGTTAAGTTAAACACACATTTGAAGTGACTTGTATAGAAATGTTGCAATATGTATACAATGTATTCCAAAGATCATTATAGAAAACAAGATGTGTTACCTGAATAAATGTCGGGTTTCAGTTATACTGTAGTCATGGCAGATTTCTCATGGCAGCATGTAGAACAATCCTTCTGAAAAGGTCATGTGAGCTTATGCAACGACGTCTCTTTATTTTACAAATCAGGGAATCTGTCAAAATATAGAGATAACCAAATGAGTAGAAAAGGGAATCATAATGTTCCTTTAAAAGATCTGACAACTCTAAAAAAAAGTTATATTTTAGGAATTGAGAAGATTAAGCAGAATGCATACTGACCCTTTTTAGAATGTTTAAAGGGACATGTTAGTATCAGTACAGTCTTATTAATGGCTTCTGATTCTAATCGCCTTTGTGCATCTTTTCAAAAGGAGACATTTCATGAAATTAGTAAATTCATTGACTATTAGTGTTGTGTTCTTGATCTTGCCAAGCTGAATTTTTCCATAAACCGTGTGACTTGCTGCACTAAAAACATATACACAGAGACACGCATGTGGTTTAAAGCCTTTATGCGAGTTCCTACAAATCAGGTTAATTGGTGATCAACAGAATCTTTTTGCCTTTAATGAGGCACAGTAGCCCAAGGCATGGCCTGTTTTGAGCTAGGGAACTTTCTCCTGTTTCCTCTCAGCTCTTTGATCACTTAGTACTAGAAAACAACTGCAAGGAATGCCGTTGTTAATTGCTTGATTACCGATTGTAGATGATGAAAGATATGTGTCTTCAATTAATAATATTTACATAGATTAGCACCATTAGCAAGCCTAATTAAGAGTATATGTATTTTGTTAAGTCAGTCCCTTGTCACATGCTGATTTGCTCTCTCAGACATAAAACTGGTTTAAAGAGTTTTAAAACATATTTTGTTTTCTTTATCAATACTTTCCATTATGTTAGCAGGTTATTGCAAAATAACATAAAATAATTATTTCCATATGGTTTGCAATATTTAAATGCACATATTCATAGCACAAACACAAAGGAAGCTAATAAAAACACATATACACCCAGGGGATATTGTCACAGTAAAATTAAACACACTGAACAAACAAAACTGCACAAATAAATGCTCAGTAAAGTACATGTCATCTTAATTGGTTGTCTGATCAAGTTATGCATCACTATTAAATTAACAAAGGTGCCTCAGATTTTTAAGGTTAATTAAGCTTTTATTACTTTGCTGTCTAATTGATTTCTTCTCTTATATAACTAAGTGGTATAGAGAATTTTAATTTTGGTAAATTTGCTTAAATTCATATATTTAGCTCTACAATTATAATTAAGCAGATTGTGCATTGTAGAAACAACGTGTTAACCACTTTATAAGCAAAAGTGCAATTATTATAACCACATCATTTGATGGTAATATGTTCAGTGGTGGCTTTTTCAGTGTGTCACTGTGTTTGTATATACACATGCACTCTAAATCATACTCTTCTTTGAGTCAGTAGGCATGTTGCTTTGTTCATGTCAGAAACTGAAAGTGAACTATTTGATCTTGAAATGTAAGCTTGAAAGTTAAGAGTAAAAACACTGTCAGCTAACTGTAACTCCCTCCCCAACTGAGAAAATGTCTTAACAACTCTTACTGGAATACAAAAGAAATGTCTCTCAAGTTAATGATTTGAAAATCAGCTCATACTCTACAGTCTTAACTTGTTATTTAATGAAAGGGAAAAAAATGTAGTATATTTGAGGGAAAATGTTTTCCACAAAGGGTGTGCTCACTCAAGTTCTAATGAATTGCATAACTGTTCATATCTCATGTAACAAATCATGACAGGTGATATAAGGAGGGTACCATTAAATTAATTAGGCTGTTTTACTTTAGACAGGATTCTCTGGCACCAGAGTGTCTTCATATTACATCTGTTCTTACTTTGTTAACTGTGCTTATGTTAACTTATGCTTGTATTACTTTAATTAAGTCTATCTGGACATTTTTCCCCCACTAAGCATAAGTCTTATTGAAATTAAGTATTAGCTGATTAGTTGATCAGATGTTTCATGATAATTTTAAAAATGGACAGCAGTTTTACAGGAATTAAAACTTTCAGTGCATTTGAACCTAGTACAATGCAAACATTAGTGTATTGAATCCATATAGTACAACCCTCATTTTATTAGCAGAAACAAAGAAATGCATTTGGCTTATCAATGATTCATAGTTTAACACCGTAAAGACCTCTTGTCAAGAGATATCACCTTCCATTCCAAAGCGCAGGTATTTACCTAATACGTTCCCGCTGTGTAGATTGCATGCCCCTTCCTGAGTTGCATTTATTGATGTATAAGTGCTAATATCAATAATATCAATAATAAACCTTACCTAATGGACAGCAGTTTTACAGGAATTAAAACTTTCAATGCATTTGAACCTAGTACAATGCAAACATTAGTGTATTGAATCCATATAGTACAACCCTCATTTTATTAGCAGAAACAAAGAAATGCATTTGGCTTATCAATGATTCTTAGTTTAACACCGTAAAGACCTCTTGTCAAGAGATATCACCTTCCATTCCAAAGCGTAGGTATTTACCTAATACGTTCCCGCTGTGTAGATTGCATGCCCCTTCCTGAGTTGCATTTATTGATGTATAAGTGCTAATATCAATAATAAACCTTACCTGTCCCCACCTTTTACAGATTCCTCACCCAGATATTCAGCTGGTATAAATCTGACATCTCAGACAGTTCACCACTACACTGCACTACTCAGTAATACTGCACATACCACGGCACAAACGACTGATTACAGTTACGAAGATATATTTATGGAGATAATTATAGAATTATTGTCTTTCTATATCATTATAATGCTGCATGGCCAAGCACAAATGTATGGGTTACATGACAAGCAAATAGAGTGGTAAAGGATGAGACTGATTAAGCAGTAAGAGCTCCCTGAGTAACAACACTGACGTCTGCTAAACATATACTATAGAAACTAAATGAAACAAGGTACATTGTGCAACCAAATGGCTTTGCTGCAACTGGTGCATGAACAGAAATTTGCTGCACAATATTATATTAGGGGCTGCAGTGCTACTTTCTTATGCTATTACAGAGTGGAATATTCATATGTCATTTGGATTAAAATATCTATACATTTCACACAGGGATTAGATTTTATTATCTAATGGCAACAGTCATGTACATGCATTTTTAGGGCCAAGTGTATTTTGCAACTCCTCTTGTAAATAGGAAACAGGTGTACTTGCATTTATATAAGGGCCAATGATGTTTATTGAATATTTTCATGTGCCCTCCCTCAATTACTTTATATTTCTTAGTTTTTATTTTCTATATACGTATCTAAAGCATTTTAAATTGTTTACAGTAGGGAAGCATTTCATTTTTTACAGAGGAATCTCCAATAAATTGATTGCTGATTCCTTGAACTACGATTCATTAACTTGGCCTTCCATCTGATTTCTGTAGATATACTGAGGGACAACTTAATCATGTTAGCCAATATCTTATTGTAGTTAACGAACATTGTTTACATAATCAGTCAGTTTAGCTTTGCTTTCCAAGATATAGACACCTTTCTCTGAAATAAAGAATGAGTGACAGTTGTAGTTGTTGGTTATCAACATTGTTGCTCATATCCTCTGTCTTCTCTTGTAATACCTTCTGTATTTGCTCAATTATTTTTTTGCATATTTTATCCCATATGATGCCCATGATACATTGTATTTTCCATCATACCAATTTTTTTAAAATAATGACATTAAAGTAGTTGCATCCTTAGACCGTTTGTGCTTCAGCATACATATAACTAACCCAGAAGTACCTTTACAGATGTAATCCATGCATAATGCAAACCTCAATGCATTCTCTATCCATATATGTGCATGTCATTAAATAGCCAATGGTGAGAGGAACAAAATAGGAGTCTGACAAAACTGCAGAAAGAGATAAGGAGACATATTTAAAAAAGCAGTACAAAGAACTGGAAGAAGACAATTTAATGGAAAAGGCAATAGATCCGTTAAAGAACATTGGTGATATTAATAGAAATATCCAGGTAAACATGCACATGATAAAAAATAAAGATGGGTGAAACCTAACAGAAGCAGAGGGCATTAAGAAAATGTAACAGGGATATATAGAATTATACAAGAAGGGCCCCAGCATCCCTGGCACAATTAATAGCGTGTTCTCTGAGCTAGAGCCAGGCATTTTGGAGACTGAAATTTAATTATCAAATGTTTATCCTTAATGGGTTGCATCCTGGGTGTAAGATTTCTTCACTTTTAATTTATTTTAAAAGCCATATTTCTATGGCTAGAAGGATGTTAGTGTCTTTGGAAAAATAAAATAAAATTAAAGAAGAGCACAAGCAACTATAGCAGCAGTGGTAAAGACCTGGTGCATGTGTGGGTATGTGTGTGTGTACGTGTGTATGTGTGTGTGTGTGTGTGTGTGTGTGTGTGTGTGTGTGTGTGTGTGTGTGTGTGTGTGTGTGTGTGTGTGTGTGTGTGTGTGTGTGTGTGTGTGTGTGTGTGTGTGTGTGTGTGTGTGTGTGCGTGTGTGTATGCTTGCGTATCATTTGTGTATGCATGTGTCACTGAGTTGACGTGTCCTAGACTACATCTAACATGACCCCTTCCTTTGCTAATTTAGTAATGGGATAATTGGAAATGGACATTCAGTAGAAAAGTAGCTGGTTTGAAAAATTTAAGCTTTATTGGTCCATCATAGATGACATTTTATTCTTTATGGGAAGGCACATAGACAGACTTTGAGTAGTTTTTAGATGAACTTAATTTAACCAGTGATTTTCCTAATTTTGCTGCCATGTGTCAACAAAGGCTATTATTCATTTAAGCAATAACCAATGATGTGGTGTGGTATATTGAAGATTTACCCATGGTTGGTGTGGTTTAATCAAGAGGGTGAAGCCCGAGTGATTAAATAAAGCCATCCGTGGGTAAATCTTCAATATACCACAACCATGGAGTTGGTTATTGCTATTATACAATGACATTATTTAAGAAAAAAAATACTTACTTTTCTTAAATAATGTCTTTGTATAATGGCGCATTGCTGTTCTTCCACCGGTGGTGGTATACTGCTTCCTTGTGTTGATGTACTGCACATGCATATGGGACTTGTGTTCCCACACATACCCACTACATCAATACTTTGAAACAGAAGCAATGGAGAAAATAAAGTCTGCATTGCTCCTTTTTTTTTTTGTAAATTAAGAAAAAAAGTTTTGGACAGCTTAAACCAACAGAAAAAAGTTTGGACGACTGGACATTTTTCCATTGGTATATTTTGGGATTTACAACGGGCATGCTGGCCAATCAGCATGCATGTTTTGGAATATTAATGGGGGGGGGGGTCATTGTATAATTAAATTTTAATTGTGTCAACAAATATTTTATTTGTAGCATATTTCAGAAACCCACTTTTGTCAGTAGGTATCTACACTATAACAGTAGTCATTCCCAAAAGTTAAAGCTTTACTCATTTCAGAGCCAGCTCATTACAGCCTCCATACTGACATCCAGAGCAGATGGCTTTCTGGAAGAAATTAGTAATTTTAGTGACTAATTTTTGGCGAGGCAGTATCCTCCAGTACACGGCAATAATATTGTCTAAGAAGTAATTAATTCCAGAAATGACAAGTTTGACCCTTTTTTATTTACTGTGATTTATGATTATAGAAGGGGAATATCAGTCATCTGACATACCATAGGTCATTTGGTTTATCTTATGTAGTGAATGGACTGGACGTTATGACAGTAATGATTAATTAGAAAATAATATCAACAATTAGAATGTGGATAAATGTTGGGTTCAAAAATCAGTATTTGTGAATTGAAGCAGCTAAAATATGGAGATGATTACAGTGTGCTTGCCCCTACCAGTCACATGACAAAAATGCTTTTTTGCATGTAATAATTGTTCAGCCTGTAGTTTTACAAATGAGAGCCCTACACACAATCTCATGCACATGAACAAAAAATTTGGGGTTGAGGTGAAGTATATGCCTGACTTCTTTGGAGTGGTGCAATGCAGGTAGAATTAGCCGTGAGGATTGTATATGTTGATTACAAGTCTCTCACAGTGAACTTGTGGGCACTTGCATACCATTAGAAACCATGAAACAAAAATACTTTGTGTAAACATGCAATAACAAGCTCCATCTTCCAAATTTTAATTGTTAGAGATCATGTACCTTTGGATTACTGTGATGGTGGTGTTATAAAAAGGACCTAATGCTGATGATTCCCTGTTATGGAATGTGCACATTAATATAATATGCTTACTGAAAGCCAGAACCTTATCCTTTCTGTGCACATGATTGCTATTATTACTTCCCTTCATTTTTATACACAGTTTTGTTTTCTTTTGTTTTTTTTTTAATTTTTTTTGAAGAATACCCTTATATATGGATAGATATTAGCACGCCTCCTTTATCTCTGTATGTTTTAGGGTACACACACACACACACACATATATATATATATATATATATATATATATATATATATATATATATAAAATCTTCTTTTTAAAAAAGGAGTTAATTAAATTCTGAGTTTTTAGAGTTGATACAAATTAGCATTTCTGATTGTTTTTTGTATATTCGCATTTCTTTTCGCTTTTTTCATATATTGCTCTGAAGTGTTTTGTTCTGATAAAGTCTGTTTAAGATTAAGCCAAATAAGCCCTTAAACATTTTTATTAAATTATGGAATGTTTTTGGTCACCTGGCATGTTTTTAAGTCTTTGTTTTTACTTTCAATTCAGTTTCCATTTTTACACACCATATATGCTATTCTAAACTGTTTTTCTGTGTAATTGTCCTGATGTATATCTCACTTAGTAACTGTAATATAATGGGACAGTGGCAATACTCTCTGACTACTTCAAGACCCTAAGGACTGGCAAATGCTGGCTTGTTTGCAGTAGTGGCTAATGAAGCAAATGCAGCTCATATGTCTGTGGGCAGGATTCACAAAACCTCCGTGTAAGAGTTAATATGTCTTACACGGAGGCTGCAGTTAAATAGTGTGACGTCAGCATGCCATGCATATTCATGAGGGCATGCTGAATCACACCCTAGGCTAACACGGTCCGTGTAGGAAAGTAGGGGGCGTGTCCACACAGCGAGTTCTGCAAAGGGACACGCCTGCAGAAGAGTCACAGTCCTGACAGTAAACACCCATGAGCAAGTCCGCGGAAATGTCAAGAAACACAACACCACACATGCCCCCACAGACTATAAACCCAACTGTAATGTAAAACGTAAAAATCAACAGTTTAATTTTTTTTTATAATTTCAAAAATGTTTGCCCATAATTGCGCTCGTTTGCGCGGGTGTGCCCTTCGCTCAGCCACAGTTAGCAGTCATTGAAAAAGCATATAAGATCTAAATATGCAAATTAAGCCAAGTAGCAATAGCGTAGCGGTAGAGACGTTGGCTAAAGAGGAGGTAGTCACGGTTCAAGCCCCAACAACATCATTTTCTATTTTTAGTGAAATAAGCACAAAACAATCCCCTGATATATATGTATATATATATATATATATATATATATATATATATATATATATATATATATATATATAAAACTATAATTTAAGTAAAATGTAATGAAATGGGCCATGTATTTTTGAAGAAATCTGACACAATAAAAAAAAAATTTATAAGTGCCCATAGCTGAGCAATGCTCTAACAAGCTGAGTATGACTGCCCGCAGGTGAGCAGTGGTTTAACAGGTGTAATATGAGTGCCCGGAGTTGAGCAGCACTTTAACATGATGAAACTCTGTGCCTGTAGTTGAGCAACATTTCACACAGCGTAATATGTGTGCTCATATCCAAATAACGCGTTAACCAGCGTAACCCATTTGCGCGGAGCTGCGCAATGCGCCAACTGGCTTACCGGTGGGCAACGTTTAGCAAGCTGTATCAAAGCTGCCTTTACACAGACACACCTCCTAGCCTGTCTAGACAGTAGTAAAATAAAAAAAATGCAATGCCCAGGCTCGAACCCAGGATACTATGCATCATAGTCAAATATTGAACCACTAAGCCATGACAGTTGTACTGAGAAATGCAGTATTAGCATATATATATGAATGAATGGAAATAGAAGCATGACAAAGCAGGTTTTCTTAAGCTGATACATTTCCAAAATGGCCAATCACAGATAAGTGCGTGAAAAATGGCATATATAAGCCCCATAGGCGGGAATACATAGCATAACTGATTGTGGAACCTATTTGCAGTCAGGATGGCAGGTGTAGGAGAGGGCAGTCGCTTCCGAGCACAGAGGTGGGGTGTTGAGGAGTCCAAATATATGGTTTGGCTCCTAGTCCACGATCATAGGTTCATAGGTTCATAGGTTCATAGGTTCATACTAGGCTATCTGCCCAAGGGCATTTATAAGCCTAGCCCATAGTTATGTGGCTTTCGCCACCCCTTTAGTTTGAATAAAACTATGCCTATTATTTTGCTGTGCCTCTGTCAAGCAGTGACACTGAAGTAATCCCTGGGGTATATCTGCGATCTCCCATCCATTGGTCAAGATTCCTCTTGAACAAGGCCAGCGAGGTGCTCTGCCTCACATGTACTGGGATTTTGTTCCACAGCATAGGGAGTCTCTGGGTGATGAATCTGTCCCTCCAGCACATTCTATTAATAACCGTGTCAAGGTTTAAGTCTTCTGCCCTTGTGGTTCTGAGGGATCTAGATTTTTTGAGGTGAAGCATATTCATCAAATCTGGGTTTGACATGGCCTTATATGTCAGGCACAGGTCACCTCTGAGCAAGCGGTATGAGATGAATAGAGCTGGAGTTCTTTCAGTCGGGCAGCATAAGACATATTTTTGAGACCCTTTATCCTTTTGGTGAGGAACTTTTGGGGCCTTTCCAGCTGCTGCAGGTGTCGGGTCAGATACATTCTGAATGGGGCATTGTACTCAATCATAGGTCTAATGAGTGATGAGTACAGGGGGATGATGACCTCCCTTGATCTAGATGTGAATCCCTTCATGATCAGGTGGGCAATGTAGAAGGTTTTCCAAACTACTTTAGCAACATGAGTGTCAAACGAAGGCTACTGTCAACCTGGGTCCCCAGATCCCTGATGACTTCTTCTGTGCTCAGTGGATTGCCACCTATATGGTAGCTAGGGGTAACCTTGTTTTTCCTGAAGGGTATGACTATGCATTTCTTGGCGTTTAACTTTAGGCCATGGCTCTGGCACCAGTTATCCGTTTCTGTGAGGCCCTTCTGAAGGATATCTGTGTCAGATGTGTTTTCGACTATGGCCCAGTTTGCAGTCATCTGCAGACTTTGTCAGCCATAACCCTCCTGTGTTTGCTTGTACTTCAGAAAAGTAGATGCCGAACAAGAGTGGACCCAGGACTGAGCCCTGTGGGACACCACTTGTGACAGGCTTTGAGTCTGACATGGCTCCAGCAACTCTGACCCTGTGGGTTCTGTCACTTAGCCAGTTTGCAACCCATCTTGTGATGTATGGGTTTACATTCAAGCTGATGAGTTTTTCGATGATACCCGAGTGGGGTATTGTGTTGAAGGCCTTTGCCAGGTCGAGGTAGGCTGTATGGACTGCCTTTCCTCATCAATGGCCTTGGTGACTGTTTCGAAAAAGTCAACCAAGTTTAAAAGGCATGATCTGCCTTTGACAAAGCCAAACTGGGTTGGATCCAAAGTCTGCAAGTATACTATGTCTTTATTTATGAGTTCCATTATGATCCTCTCCATGGCTTTGCAGATAAGGCTTGTCAAGCTAATGGGACGGTAATTTCCAGGGTCTGTGGAGGCACCGCCTTGTGAAGTGGGACCACAGTCGCTGCGCCACTCCTTGGGTACGTATCCTGAGGTGAGGCTAAGATTAAACAGCTGTCCTAACTGCGGGTTTAATTCCTCATTGAGTTTGTGGAGCACACAGCCGGGACACCATCCGGTCCCATGGATGCTGTGTTTTTGCCTTGGAGAGCAGTTCTCACCTGGGCGTTGGAGATGTTTGGGAGCTACAGTTCTCTGGTATAGATATCTCTCCTTTTGGGGAGGGAGAAGTTTGCACTGAACCTGTCAGCCAGTATGTTGGCAATGTGTGTAGGTTCAGTAATCTTCACATCATTTTGAACTAATTCTGAGCATATCTGGGAGTTTCCTCCTAGGTTTCTAACATAGCTAAAGAAGGCCTTATGATTGTCTTTTGAGTCCTTGGATTTTCTCTCAAAATTTGCCTTGGATGATTTTATGAGAACTCTTAGTTTTTACTTATAATGATCAAAGGTGTCTTACCTTTCAAGGATTTTGTTCTATCTTGTAGTAGCTTCCTCCTTTTGTTGTAGAGCTTGTTTATGGCTGGGGTCCACCAGACTGGACGCTTGCCTTTGGTACAAAGAGTCTTAGTTTTGTTTGGGATTGCCTGATCCATGCAGTCCTGTAGGTGCTGGTAGAAGGCATTTGTAAGTGATTCAGCGGTTTGAGTAATGTTTACCACTGGCTCAGGGGCCTTAAAGGAGATCACACTAGTTTTTAGAAGTGTGAAGTAGGCTTTTGAGAAGTTTTTCACTGTGGTCTTTTTTATTTCAGGTGGGGGCGGGATGAGGACCTCCAGCGAGATTAGTTTATGATCTGATCTCACCAGTGAGGGGTATACTTCCGGTGTTGAACATTTTGATCCCATGTTCGTGATGATGAGATCAAGTATGTTTTCTCCTCTTGTGGGGATGGTGACTAGTTGTTCCATGGCATTTGAGTTTATGAACTCCAGGAACCTTTGGGATAGAGTGTTTGGGCTTGAGTAGTGTTCCCAGTCTATATTAGGGTAGTTGAAGTCACCTAGTATGATGGTGTTTGGAGATACATTTATCCTCCATTGTTTTCAGGAAGGCCATGTGAGGTTCCTGAGTTTGAGAGGGTGGCCTGTAACATGCTACAAATTGCAGAGCAGTCTTGCCTATGGTTAATTGCACCTGGATGGTCTCCGATGCATCGCGTTGCCACCAACCTTGAGGTGTGGGTGTCCTTTATGAATATGGACACCCCCTCCTCCTTTCTTGGTGTTGTCCGGATTTTGGGGCTGGAACGCATGATATGAGGTGAAACCTGATAGTGCTGGGGTGCTCTCAGGAGCCTTGAACCAGGTTTCTGTCACAGCACAGACATCGATGTTCTCCATACTGAGAAGGGCCTCGAGTGCATGCATCTTGAGATTGAGACTTCTGGCATTGAGCAGCATTACCCTTAGTTTTTTCCTTTTTGTGTTCTAGGGTGGTAGGTTTAGAATTTGAGCCTTGCCTAAAAAGGCACTATGGGGTGGCAAGAGCCTTTGCCAATATCCGGAAGCCTAGGGTGACAGGTGCAAGCCGTCCCTTGAAGCAGCATGGCTTGTCCAGCATGTCATCCCAGGCAGACAGACATTGGATCCCCTTTGAATGACACCAGAATTTAAGCCAATTATTAAAGCTGATCATCTTATCACTGTATTGTGGCATCATTCTAGGTGAAGGTAGGATACTGCTCAAGGTCAGGGTCATACCTGCCTGGGCTACATAATCAGAGAGCTCCTCAATGTCTCTTTTCATGTAGTCCAAGGAGATACGCCTCAGGTCGTTGACACCAGCGTGGACAATGACTGAGTCGTGCTGTACCTGCTGTTGAGAGACCTGAGTGCTTGCGTTATGTGGCGGATTCTAGCGCCCGACAGGCAGCTTACTGTGACCTTCTCCTTACTCAGTCTGGTGAGCGGGACATCAGTGTGTCTGACTATGGAGTCACCTATGACAAGTATGTTTGGTGTTGTATTTGGCCTTAAGGGCAGTGACTGCTTTGCACACTGATTTTGGTGTTTATGTGTTGTTTGTGTGGTGTATTGAGTTTGCAGTTGCTTGGGTGTCTGCTTTGTTGGCCTCTGCTGTTTAGGTAAATTTTTACTCAGAGCCTCCGAGTATGTCTTAGTGTGTTTATGTGTTTGATTCAGTGGTGTGGTTGAGTTATGTGAGACTGGTATTTTGGTGTGTGTAATTGCCTTCTCCTCCTGCCTGGTCTTGCCAGTCCTGAGTTGAGAGAGCTCAGCCTCCAGTCTGGCTAAATAGCTGCATCTCTCACAAGTGTTAATGTTACGTGGGAGGAGGAGAGGATTGTCCGTGTACATGAGGCAATTGTAACATTGTCTCAGAATTCTCAGATTCACCACCTGGGCAGGAGAGGACGCCAGCATCTGACCATTCGACATGCTAGAAAGAATTATGAGTTGGTATGAGACAGAAAAGTAGTGGGCTTAGCAGGGAAGTGGGCACGCCTGGGGGGTTTTGCTAGTGAGAGATTTGTATAATATAGGAGTGCTTGACCTGCAAAGAGAATGCTTATAAGACAAGGGATATGATTATAAGACAAGTGCTGAGCTTTTTGAGAAGAAAAAGCTATTTGGAACAAGTGCTGCACTTTTTAGTGAAGGTGTAAACTGTTTAGGTTCCTAACAGAGCAGTTCTAAGGGAAAAATTGAAGAACAGACTTTCTGGAGCCAGAAAGAGTTTAACCTTGTTTAACCGGGCTGCCCGATGCTGCTCTAGTGGCAACTCTGCGCTAAATCGCGGTAAAGCACGTTAAAGCGTGCTTGATAGCAGGGGCTGGAAAGAAGCAGGAATAGACCCAAAACGGACAATAAAACTACAGTTTCAAGTCAGTAACCACCTCTACGGGGGCAGGGAAGCTGATCAATGTTATTCACTGCCACTAATCAACACAGAGACCCTCCTTCAGCCCAAGCAAAATGGCCTCACAGAAACTTACAAACAGTTCTGGAACAGCAAGCCTGTAACTGAACTTTTTTAACTCTCAGAAAAGTGGGAAAAAGCAAGATTTTTTTTGTTTTTACAGAGATAGCAGAGGTTCACAAGTAATATCAAGTTATAACAGTGCAGTAAATGACCCCACACAAGAGTGCTAGGTCAAGGACAGAAAATATGCAAGTTTTAAGAAAAAAACGATTTAAAATTAAGTGCAAACAGGAAATTCAGCAAACAGCTTTTGGTTGTGCTCTAAATACAGCTACTAATACAGAAATCAAGTTTAACAAGCCAGAAAATGCTCAAGCTAGGCAGCTATGCAGAAAAACTTAGCAAATAAACAGAGAAAAAAATACTTAAAAATCTCAAAAGTGGCTCTCTTCTTCTCTCAGCGTTTTTTCCTCTTGGAGGGTGCTTCACCAACAGCCAACAAGCCTGAAAAGATGCCCAAACCACGAGGCAACTAGGTTTTAAGAGAGGAAGATGAAGGAGTTTTGGAAATGACCCCTAGTGGCCAATAAAACTACAGTTTCAAGTCAGTAACCACCTCTACGGGGGCAGGAAGCTGCTCAATGTTATTCACTGCCACTGATCAACATAGAGACCCTCCTTCAGCCCAAGCAAAATGGCCTCACAGAAACTTTCAAACAGTTCAGGAACAGCAAGCCTGTAACTGGACTTTTTTAATTCTCAGAAAAGTGGGGAAAAAAGCAAGATTTTTTTGTTTTGTTTTTTTACAAATAGCAGAGGTTCACAAGTAATATCAAGTTATAACAGTGCAGTAAATGACCCCACACAAGAGTGCTAGGTCAAGGACAGAAAATATGCAAGTTTTAAGAAAAAAACGATTTAAAATTAAGTGCAAACAGGAAATTCAGCAAACAGCTTTTGGTTGTGCTCTAAATACAGCTACTAATACAGAAATCAAGTTTAACAAGCCAGAAAATGCTCAAGCTAGGCAGCTATGCAGAAAAACTTAGCAAATAAACAGAGAAAAAATACTTAAAAATCTCAAAAGTGGCTCCCTTCTTCTCTCAGCGTTTTTTCCTCTTGGAGGGTGCTTCACCAACAACCAACAAGCCTGAAAAGACGCCCAAACCACGAGGCAACTAGGTTTTAAGAGAGGAAGATGAAGGAGTTTTGGAAATGACCCCTAGTGGCCAATAAAACTACAGTTTCAAGGCTCAACTCATGCAGGGCCAGGCTCAACTCATGCAGGGCCTGGTTCTCTGGGGTGCGTACAAGGCAGAGGCGTGGAACCGGTTGGCACATGATCTCACCAGTGCCACAGGCATACCAAGGACTGGTGAACAGGTCCATCACCACCATGCGAACCTGAAGAGATGAAAGCAGGACCAACTGAATAATTGGATCCAGGAGGCCCGGCAAATGCCCAACGCCCCACTACTAAGTATCCATGTAATTAAGTATGTAAGAAATTATCCTAGCTGATATTATGGAGATGTATGTTCCAATATTACTTCATTTATATTACAGCTGCAGGTGTGCGTTCTGTGAATCGGCTAGCCTATGATGATAGGCTGGTGCGGTTGCACCACCAGGCAGGTTAGTAATTATTTGCTGCAATTGTTATAGAATATAAGTGAGACAGCTTGTAAAAGAGTTCAGTATTGTGACATATTAATAAAGTTCAAATAACACTAGAAGAAAGATTCTGCTAGTACTGTATGATTAGATAAGTGATGCAGCCTGTAATCCAGAAATAAATATTAAACAAGTCTGAAATAGAGATTTTCCACCTGTATTGTAATATCAGATAACTTGCTTCAGCCTGAAAATTACTGGTAAACAAGCTAAACACGATAGACATGTGTCAAATACATCCCCTTTTAAAATCTGCCATGTGAAACAAGTGAGTCTGTTGGAAAGGATTGTTGTAACCAAGGAAGAAATGTTAATAATGCCTAGAATTAAGTACCATCTTGAATTGTAAAAATAAAACAAGTGAGAGTGTGAGAAAGAGGTATGAATCGACCAAGAAAGCTGTAATAAGTCTTGAATAAAGTTATACTGCAGTCAGTACATAATGAAATGAATGAGACAGCCACAACCAAAGAGTGAAATGTTTGTAATAAAGTACTGAAGCTGGAATGTGTCTGTCCCACAATTTGGATATGTTGCTGTACCCTTGCAATATGGAGATAGTATGGTTGCATGAAATACTGAACATCCACAGTTGTGTAGAGCCATATAAATCAAATTTAGCAGGATGCTGTACCTGAACGCAGCCAGATATGAATGTGTATGAATAAAAATGCAATGTATATTAATGTAGCAGTAACATTCCCATCACCAACATTCCTAAGGTTACATATAGGAAACTGTACTAAGACCTGTAGGGTATATATATCTGCAACTACTAGAAATGTACAGCATATGTATAGGTAGTTGAAGTTGTTAATGAAATATTTCTTCACCCTACCCTATTTTCACAAATAATGCCATTCCACACCAAACTGGGTATGTGTATTTACAATTAATTTCCATGGACATTTGTCCTGTTGGTTCATACATATTTGCATGTACGTTGATGCATGTGCCCTGTTCACATATACAAACCTGATGGCCTGTTGCCATCAATCAACCCTGCATGCTGTTGGATTGTGTACTGTTGTTCAAAATATGCATGTGTTATGCTTGCTGTTCAATGTTTGGAATTCATGGGTGTTTGGTTAATGGGAATACTGATGCATGCTGTTACAACTAATTTTGAATGGTATTGTTTGTTACTAACCCAAAATGTCATAAAATATTGCTAAACATAGGACAACAGGGAAGGCGGGTTCCAGCGGACCCACCTCTCTCACCTCAGCTGGCGAGTGCACCTGGCACTAGTGCCCAGGCCGGAACCTCCTCCGGTGGCCCTGTGCCACCTTCAGGTGGAAGCGCTGCAGGGGATGGGGCTCATCCCCCCTCTGCAAGCGTGGCCGGAGGAGAACGTCCACTCACCCTCCAAAGTGTCCGGTCTGTGGTGTGTAGTGAGATCAGGCATTCTGTGCTTGAACCCCTACGCCAGCTTGAGGCACAGGTGGCGCAACTCATGGGTGTGCCTGCCCATCCTACACAGCCCCCAGCACAGCCCCATTCTGGGCAGTGAAGGTGCAGTAGCAACTGCCCATGGGTGGGGATCTCAGTTCCACTGTTGCCATCTGTGGGCTCATGAGCTCGCAATATCCAAACATCCATCCCCGTCAATTGTGTTCACCCCCCACATGTGTCATACTCCACCCCTGTATGTGTCTCGTTTGTCTTGTCTGTTAACCTCCCCAACCTACCTCCCCAAATATACCTACTTCCTGTACCTCACATTCCACTCTCACCTGAAAAAAAAATAAAAAAGGGCACTCTGTTCGTACAAAAAAATTATGCCCCATACATATCTGCCCATTTTGCAGACATGTCTGCTGGACATGTCAACTGGTAATTACAATTGGCTGTACAATATATTTTGTTGTCCTCATCTCTCTCTCAGGGGTGGAAGGTTTCAAATTTCACACCAAATTACACACATATGCACAGCTGCTGCTGATAAAGAAATGGGCAGCTATGGGCCTTTCCTACATCCTTCCTGCAAATCCCGAGCTTGTTTTCCTACTGTCCTACCCTCTTTGTGCCCCCTTTTTCACCACTTTCCTATCTCTCCATTTTCTTTTCTTTCAAAGAAATTAGCATGGGTGTGTGCGAGTGTAAGCACTTTTAAGCAGTAGTCAGCGGGTGCGCGCTTGTGTGCACTTAGCTAAGCATGTGGGAGCGAAGCTAAGCGACAGTGCGCATGCGTGAGCACCGCGCAAACCAGCGCTAACCCGCTTACAACTGCTTAAAAGTGCCTTAGTCACTCTGAATGACAAGGCCTGTAGTCTGCTCAGCAGCAAAATAAAATTCCTCTGTCAGTCTCGAGCCCAGGACCTTGGAAACACTAGTCTGCATGACCTACCACTAAGCCATGACTGATATACAAGAACTTTGTGCTGAAAGCAATATATCATGAAATAGTAGGACTGAATGTAAAGGGAATATAGGAAGGCTGTTACACAAAGCTTTTCTTGTATCTTTATTGGCAATTCTTGTGGAATTGCATTACATTAGTGTGATAAGAGAAACAGCCATGCTAGTAGGTAATAATGTGACAGTAGCACCTTGCAAACCACACACACTATCAGAGCAGGATAAACACCACCATATTTGAATAGGTAAGAGGCCAGACCTCGCAACTGAGACTGATTTACAGGGATCTTCCTGATTTGCAAACAAATGTTAACTGTGCCCCACTGACTCCCTGTGAAATGTACTAACAGTAGGCAGAAAAGTGTGGAATCCCACGTAATGGTAACTCTCAGTTAGTTAAAGTACACACTACTTGCATGTTAGAAATGGTGTAGTAATACATATGCTCAAAATACCCCACGGTCACAACTGCAGAATATCTGAAATATATCACGGGTGTATCCCACTGATATGTATCATTCCCTGAGGCTGCTAAAATATACACATGAGAGTATCTGAGGCCTGCAAGTGTCAGAAACTCACAGGCATATCATTCTGTCTGCTGTCACACACTCTGTAAATAGCTGTAGAATTGTTTCCACAAGCACACCCTCATGTAGGAGTACAACCCAGAAATATCAAAGGATGTAGCCATCTAATAAAATAAGGACAGTATAGCAGTTTACAAGCACTGCATATGCCTGATATTCATAACTGTTAGTACAAAGTACAAATCCCCACTACTGCTTAGCAGCAAAATAAGATACCCTTGTAGGTGTCAAACCCCACACCTTGGCCTTACCAGACTGCATGCAGTACCACCAAACCACACCAAACATATAAGGAATTGCTGCTGAAAGAAATATATCATGCATTACAAGGAGTGAATGTAAATGGAAAATAGGAAAGCCATAGCAACACATTCCAGTAAAGACACTTAGCAGGCCTTCAAGGAGTGAATGTAAAGGCTAAATAGTAAAGCCATAGCAACAAATTGCAAGAGCTACTGCTGTATACCAGTATAATCCACAAGTCCCACAGGAAAGCACATACTCCCATGTAAACAGTATTAGTATTATTAGGTGTCAGTTAACATACACACTGAGAAGAATGAACTGGAAGAAGCAACAGTCAGGTTTCAATACAACATGCATTTCAGTGCCTACAACACAGCCTTAGATATGAGAGACATACCAACCTTTACACTCACAGAACAGTGTCCACAGCAAACCAGCATGGTCCCCACCTTGAAAAACTGAAAGGGCTACGCCTACCTAACCTAACATTTTATAGCACTGTCCTGACATCACAGTGAGAACTGCAATTACCACACAGCAGGCTGCATGCAATTAGTAAATGCTGGCTAACAATTGGTGCAGAGGCCATCACATGCACATGTGCAGATACCTACAAAAGCAGCCTGTACTCCCAGTCCACACATGCAATAATATCATTGCAGCAACTGCAGGGAGACAGAGAGACAGACAGAGAGAGAGAGAGAGAGAGAGAGAGAGACCAAAAAAATAATAAAAAGAAAAAAACATCAAGACAGCAGCAGCAGGCCATCAGCAAGCCAGCCAGCAGCAAGCCATCCAAAACAGCAGTCAGAAACAAAGGTAATGTAAAGTACATAATCTAATCATCTACATACTGTGAACCCTCCATATGTGTTAGCAGTCTGTATCTATATTTATATGAAGATGTGCATAGGGCAAGGGACATACTGCAACTGTTAGTGAAGGCTGGACATACATATGTAGTTGAAGGTTGCTAACAGTATGCTGCCGTAGGCCCAGGGCCAATAGCATACTACCTACCTATGACACAATGCACACACACATGCACTCATTGCAATACCAACTATGTGAGGTGGAATGAGTGTGCCACTGACTGTGTGCAAGGTCTGTAATGGTGTGATTGCTCAGCATGACTTTGTGTCTGTCATGGTAGTGTGTGTCCTTGGTGTGAGGCCAGAGGAAGATGTGTCAGTTATTGGGATACAAACATACTACATTGCCATATATTGTGCTGTAGTTCCGTGTATATGACTGCAGTGTAGGTAGGGGTATGGCCGCAAAGACTAGGGCGCATTACCATTGAAATTGTAACTGTGCATTGCATGCATTGCATAGGATGACAATATTCCCCATCCATTACCTTAATACATACCCCCAGTGTGAGGTTGTGCATTGGACCTCAAACAGTGTGCTGATTGCTGGTGTATACTAGTTTGTTGTAAGGTGTGTGGCAGGCACTGTCACACAGTTGTTGGCTGAGCACTGATATGTGGTAATTTACATGTGTATCCCCTGATAGACAGACAGATGCTATATATGGCAGCTCAGTGATATCAGTACAGTAGAGTATTATGTGTGCCATGTTACTTGCTCACATATTTTCCTTTTCCTTCCAGGGCAATGGTGCATCAGCACAACCCCTGTTATTTGGCAGCAGAGGATGAGGAGATACACCAGAACCTGGTGCGGGATTTTTCAACACTCTTTTCCCAGACCAGCCAGAACCAGCAGGAGAGGGCTGCACTCTGGCAAGACCTTGTATGTTGGGTAAATGACATAGGCATGCATAACCGGACATATGAGCAGGTACGCCATCACTGCAGTGATTAATTAGAAATGTCCATCAGCGTGCGTCTGATATCCACAGGCAACAGCTTGCCACAGGTGGTGGGGCACCTATACACCCCCCCCTCAGCAGCCTGGAGGAGCTCCTCCTAAGTGTTGTGGCTCCAGCCCAACAACAGCAACATCCACAGATGTGTGTAATGATGGAGGCTGGAGCCACCCAGCATGTGGACATGGAGTGTGCAGGTAACATGCCATATCTGTAGTTGACTGTTCTCTGCATTGGTAGTTTATGCATGTGTGAGATGTGTACTGTGTTTCTAGCTGTTATCCTGGACATTATTGTGCAAGATTTATATTCTCAATATCAGCAGTACACCTGTGAAAGCCAATTGTTGTACTACTGTACTGTATCATACTCACAGTATCAATGGCACAGTTGTGCCCACTGACATTAACTGTCTTATTTGTGCAGGTCCCTCTGGAGTAACAGCAAGGCAGCCAATCCATGCTGGTGAGTGTGTAATAACAATACTTTTAATACTAATGATAATAATAGTAATAATACCCTCAAACAGTATTGTTATGTATTGGATTGCAGGTGTGTTTGTGTGTGTGTGTTTGTAACACATGTACTGAGTAGTGTGCATATGCGCATGTTTGCATGTGTGCATGTGCGCATGTGCCCAAGTGTGCATGTGTGCATGTGCCCATGTGTGCATGTGCCCATGTTTGCATGTGTGCATGTGCACATGTGCCCATGTTGCATGTGCCCATGTGTGCATGTGTGCATGTGCGCATGTGTGCATGTGCCCATGTGTGCATGTATGCATGTGCGCATGTGCGCATGTGCACATGTGCCCATGTGTGCATGTGCCCATGTGTGCATGTGCCCGTGTGCATCTGTGGTAACATTGTGTACACATTGTAAACTGTGTTTCCTGTCTTCCTCTCACAGGTTCTGGTGTTGCTCTGGTGGTGTGCAGCAGGGAACCTGAAGCCACTGCTGGGGATAGTGATAATGATGATACATGTGTAATGGCACAGGGAGGTGTGTCAGGGTCTGTTGTCGGTCAGCCAATCGACAGTACACAGCAGTCAACCCCATCAATGCGCACAGTCATGCTGCCGATACATCCATTGTCACCAATGTCCTTAGCTGAGGGACAGCATACAGTGGGCATTGACCAGGGTAATGTGGTATCAGTGGCACATGCATCCCCTCACAGCAGCCATGGCCAGAGTCCTGACATAGTACCACACAGGCAGATGTCCAGGGGTTCTCATGGGAGCATCCGTGGTCGTACTGCCCCTGTCAGTCGTGCCCACAGAGGTCTTTCAACCTCAGCTATGTTCCGGGCTATAATGCAGGCACAGGCACGTATGGAATGGTACACCAGACAGGGTCTGAGGGAGCTTAGAGCACATCACACTGCTATGAATGACACTATGCATGACATTGCGGCTGTCATCCGTACTGTCGTTGAGGTCATTGATAGACATTGGGGGGACACATTAGATCTGTTCCACAACTACATGTCCATGAGCCAGGGCAATGCAGGATGGTTGAGACATTGATGTGGACGTATGCCAGCAACATCAGCAGCTGGCAGTCATCGCGGATGACAACAAACCCACAGCCGCTCCCATAGTGCCAGTACCAGCTCCAGCAATGCTGGGTCTGTGCTGTCATCAGACTGCCCTAGGAGACCATGTGCACATGGCTCTGGACAGTCCCAGCAGGGACATGTGTCCAGTAATCAACCAACTGCTTCTGATGACAGTACCCAGTCTGGCTTAGTACCTAATACTGTCTGTAGCACCCCTGCCAGGCACAGGTACCATGTCTCTGGCCAGAGACAGTGATCTGTATGACCTGGCAGGTACAGCCTGTGGCTGTCCACATACACCCGTATATGGCAGCCATGAGGTGGAACTGTGTGCATGCATACACACATGCATAATGCTAACACCTAGGGCTAACACATACACACACACACACCGCATCAACATTGCCCCATGTTGTACTGTTGTCCCTCACTAACACACACACACACACACACATACATGTTGATTGGATGTATCAGTGGCAGACTCAGGCATACAAAGTACACACCCTGTGCATATGATGAAACTGTGCCACCTCCTGCAATCTGTCACATTGATGCAGGAACAGGATAACATGGTGCTGATGCACAGGGTGACTACATAGAACTGTAGTAATATTATCATGTTTCACTTGAAAGAAAGTTACTGTTTGTCATTTTTGCATTTAAGTTACCTGTAACACATTGCATTTAAGTTACCTGGCACTTGTTCACTAAAGCAGTTATATAAGTCAGCACTAAAATATTAAAAGCACTACACCCTCACAAACTCCCCTTGAGTACCTCGTTCCCCATTGGCCCTTTTTTCAATTATAAAGGAATTCCCAATACTATTCTAGCATGTCCAAAGGTCAGTTGTCAATCTCCTCTCCAGTCCAGCTGGTGAATCTGGGAATCTTGAGGCAATGTTACAACTGCCTCATGTACACAGGCAACCCTCTCCTCCTTCCAACAAATTCCAACACATGTGAGAGATGCAACCATATAGCCATACTGGAGGCTAAGCTCTCTTAACTAAGTATTGGCGAAACCAGTCAGGAGGAGAAGGAAACCACACTCACTACAATTCCAGTCTCACATAGACCTACCATGACAGCAAACCAAACACATAAACACACAAAAACATACTCAGAGGCTCTAAATAAAAATCTGCCTAAGCAGCAGAGACCTCCAAAGCAGATACTCAAGCAACTGCTACCCTAAAACAAAACACGTGCAATACATAGCTCACAAAGCCAGTGTGCTGAACAGTCACAGCCCTTAAGGCTAAACAACACACCTGATACACTTGTAATAGGTGACTCTATCATCAGGCACACTGACGTCCCGCTCACCAGGCTGAACAAGGAGAAGGTCACATTGAGCTGCCTGTCGGGCGCTAGGATCCACCACATAACACAAGCACTCTGGTCACTCCAAGGAAAGTACAAATATGACTCAGTCATTGTCTATGCTGGTGTGAATGACCTGAGATGTACCTCCCTGGACTACATGAAAAGAGACATAGAGGAGCTCTCTGAGCATGTAGCCCAGGCCGGTATGACCCTGACCTTGAGTAGCATCTTACCCTCACCAAGAATGATGCCACAATATGAAGACAAGATGATCAATTTCAACAATTGGCTTAAGTATTTGGTGTCATTCAAAGGGGATCCAATGCCTGTCAGCCTGGCATGACATGCTCGACAAGCCACGATGCTTCACTAGGGACGGCTTGCACCTGTCACCCCTGGGCTTTCGGATATTGGCAAAGGCTCTTGCTACTCCCATAGTGCCTTTGTTAGGCAAGGCTCAAAAGACAAAACCACCTCCATAGGTATCACAAGGGATAAGAAACTAAGAGTAATGATACTCAACGCCAGAAGTCTAAACCGCAAGATGCACACATTCGAAACTCTCCTTAGCATGGAGAACATCGATATCTGTGCAATAACAGAAACCTGGTTCATGGCTCCCGGGAGCACCCCAGCACTACTAGGTTATATCTCATACCATGCATTTCGGCCCCAAAACATGGAACGAACCACAAAAGGAGGGGGAGTAGCAATATTCGTTAAAGATACCCACACCCCCAGGTTGGTGGCACAGCACGAAGCAACAGAGACTATCCATGTGCAACTAACAGTGGGTAAAACTGCCTTCCAGTTTATAGCCTGCTACAGACCACCCTTCCAAACCCAGGAACCCCACTCAGCCTTCCTGAGAACACTGGAAAATATGAAGGTCTCTCCAAACACCATTATATTGGGCGATTTCAACTACCCAAACATAGACTGGGAGCATTACTTTAGCTCCAACACCCTAGCCCAAAGGTTCCTAGAATTTATAAACTCAAATGCTATGGAACAACTTGTTACCACTCCCACAAGAGGGGAAAACATACTGGACCTGATCATCACCAACATAGGGACTCTATGCTACAGACCAGAAGTGTATCCCTCACTGGTAAGATCAGACCATAAACTAATCTCACTGGATATTGACATCCTGACTCCACCCCCTGCCCTGAAAACCACAGTGAAAAACTTCTCTAAAGCAAATTTCACACTCCTCAAAACCGAGGTGGAATCCTTCAAAGCTCCCAGGCCTGTGGAAAATATAGCCCAGACCACAGAATCCTTTATAAACGCATTCTATGAACACTTTCAGGAATGCATGAATCATGCAATCCCAAATAAAACCAAGACCCAATCCTCCAAAGGCAGACATCCTGTCTAGTGGACCCCAGCCATAAACAAACTGTACAATAGAAGGAGGAAGCTACTACATGATAGAGCAAAATCCCAAAAAGGGAAGGCATCTCTGATCAGTATTAGCAAAAAACTACAGGCACTCATAAAATCGTCTAAGGCCAGCTTTGAGAGAAAACTTGCACAGGTCACTAAGGATAATCACAAGGCTTTCTTTAGTTATGTTAGGAACCTGGTTGGGAATTCCCAGATATGCTCAGAATTAGTCCAAAATGACAAAAAATACAACAAACCCATAGACATTGTCAACATCCTAGCTGACAGGTTCAGCGCAAACTCCCCCCCTCCCCACCAAAAGGGCAAATATCTATCCCAGCAGAGTGCTGCCCCCCTGATATCTCAGATGCTCAGGTAAAAGCCACCCTATCCAAAGCAAAAAACACAGCATCAATGGGACCAGACAGTGTCCTGGGCTGCATCCTACATGAACTCCAAGAAGAGCTAAACCCAAACATAAAACTACTGTTCAATCTCAGCCTTACTACAGGATATGTACAGAAAGAGTGGCGTACAGCAACAGTGGTCCCTCTCCACAAAGGTGGTGCCTCAACAGATCCTGGAAACTATCACCCCATAAGCCTGACTAGCTTGGTCTGCAAAGCTATGGAAAGGATCATCATGGACCTCATAAATAAAGATATTGGGGAACTACAGACACTGGATCCTACCCAGTTCGGCTTTGTTAAGGGCAGATCCTGTCTCTTAAACCTGGTCGATTTCTTTGAAACAGTCACCAAGGCCATTGACGAGGGAAGGTGGTCCAGACAGCCTACCTGGACCTTGCAAAGCCTTCGATACAATACTCCACTCAGGCATTATAGATAAGCTCACCAGCTTAAATATAAACCCCTATGTCACTAGATGGGTTGCAAACTGGCTCAAGGACAGAACCCACATGGTTAGAATTGCTGGAACCATGTCAGACTCCAAACCAGTTACAAGTGGTGTCCCACAAGGCTCAGTCCTGGGACCTCTCTTGTTCGGTATATATTTCTCGGAGGTACAGGCCAACATGGAAGGACTGTGGCTGACCAAGTTCGCAGAAGTCTGCAAACTGGAAGCCACAATCGACTCTCCAGCCGACACAAGCATCCTCTAAAAGGGCCTCATAGAAACAGACAACTGGTGCCAGAGCCATGGCCTCAAGCTAAATGCCAAAAAGTGTATAGTCATCCTCTTTGGCAAAAACAAAGTGTCCACAAATTACCACATAGGTGGTAATCCATTAAGTACAGAAGAAGTAATTAGGGACCTGGGGACCCAAGTTGATAGCAATCTCTCATTTGACAACCACGTGGCCAAAGTGGTTAGAAAAATATTTTATATAGCCCAGGGGAGGTCATCATGCCTCTTTACTCATCCCTCATCAGGCCCATAATTGAGTACAATGCCCCTTTTGGGATGTACCTTACCAGACACCTGCAGCAACTGGAAAGACCCCAAAAGTACCTCACCAAGAGGATCAAAGGGCTCAAACAGATGCCATATGCTGCCCGGTTAACGAAACTCCAGCTCTACTCAGTGGCATACCACCTGCTCAGAGGCAATCTGTGCCTGACGTATAAAGCCATGTCCAACCTGGAATTAATGGACATGCTGCACCTCAGAAAATCCAAATCCCATTGAGCTATGCACTCGAGAGACTTGAACCTCAGCACTGAAATAAATAGGACATGCTGGAGGCACCGATTCATAACCCATAGGCCCTCATTGACTCTCTTCAAGAGGAATCTTGATGGATGGGAGATCGTAGGTTTACCCCGGGTATCACTTCTGCGTCACTGTTAGACAGAGGCATGGTATACTAACCTCGAAAAAGGGCATAGCAAAATTAATTTAAAATGGGTGGCGAAAGCCAAACACACTCTGGCTAGGCTTATAAATGCCCTAGTGCAGATAGCCTAGTACGAACCTATGAACCTATGAACCTATGTTGTTAACAGTACAGTGTAATGATATCATTGTGGGTATATCCCAGCATGCCTGATGCATTAACAGTGTGATTGTCATTGTAGTTTTTTATACACCACTATTAGTTACAAAATTGTAATGTCTGCACATCTTTGCATTCTGGTGGTAAGGCTGAAAACACAAACCCACCGACATAGGTAGCACAGGGGATAAGAAAATGTAAGTAATGATACTCAATGTCAGACATGTAAACCGCAAGATGCATGCAGTCCAAACTCTACTCAGCATGGAGAATGTTAATATCTGTGCAGTAATAGAAAACAGGTTCAAGGCTCCCAAGAGCACCCTAGCACTGCCAGGTTACACCTCATACCATGCTTGACAGCCCCAAAACACGGAACTAACTATGAAAGGAGGGTGAGTCTCAATAAATGTCAAGGATACCCAAACCCCCAGGTAGTTGCCACAGCAAGAAGCATCACAGACTATTCACGTGCAACTAACAGTGGGTTAAACTGACTTCCAGTTCATAGCCTGCTACAGACCACCCTCCTAAACACAGGTAACCCACTTGGCCTACTTAAGAACACATGAATATATGAAGGTGTCTCCAAACAACATTATATTGGGCAGCTGCATCTACCCACACATAGACTGGGAGCATTAATGTAGCTCCAACACCCTAGGCGAAAGGTTCCTAGAATCCATACACTCAAATGCTGTGGAACAACTTGTTACCACTCCCACAAGAGGGGAAAACATACTGCACCTGATCATCACCAACATGTGGACTCTATGCTCCAGACCAGAAGTGTATCCCTCACTGGTAAGATGACACCATTGAATAATCTCACTATATTCACATACCAACCCCAACCCCTGCACAGAAAACCACAGTGAAAAAGTTGTGTAATGCAAATTCCATGTATTCACATGAGGCAGGCTTCACACATAGGAACTATTTAAGGTCACAGGTACATATCTCTATGTGGCACACACATACCTCATGTGTGCATTGAAATTACTGCTATAATATATGTCATACAATAATAAAAGCAACACCCACCACACATTGACAAACTGTGTGACAAAAACACACATGGCATTTGTAGGATTCAAACCCCTTCCTAACTATGTTATGACACTTAAGAAAGACACATTAGCGGAGCACGCTATTCGCATTACTGAGAGGTTTCTTTTCTCCTGCTATACTTATAGGGTTCTGACATCATCAGTCTTTCGAAAAAGGAATGTACATCATGTAGTGTGTTCTTCCAGTTGCCAAAAGGGCCATTTCTTTCCATGAAAATTGCACACACTCTAACCCCCCCCCAAACACACGCACTGAGCATTTGCAGGATTCAAACCCCTACCTAACTATGTTATGACACTTGAGAGAGATGCTTTAGCAGAGCACTCTATTCGAATTACTTCAGTGTCTTTTCTTCTCCTGCAGTATTTATAGGGTGCTGACATCATTATTTAGAAAGAGGTATGTACATCTATTACTATCCGCCAGTATGGGGGATAGCATATATATACATTAACAGACGCCTACTTCAGGGTCACATATGCACATCAGCACTGCCAGGTTATGTTTTATACCATGCTTCATGACCTTAGGATTTGTAACACACAACACAACCAGTTCAGACCTCCCCTCCCATATCCAGGAACCACACTTGGCTTCCCTGGGAACAGTGTAGGATATGAAGGTGTTCACATACACCATTACAGTGGTTAACTTCGGGTACAGGAATATTGATTGGGGGAACTACTCAGGCCTCAACAACATCACCCTACAGCCACTACAATTTGTTATTCCATGTGCTATGGCAGGACCAATCACCACAGCCACAAGGGGGAACACATATTGGACCTGACCATCAGCAACATGGGGACTCTATGTTCCACACCAGAAGTAAACCACCATTGTTAATATCTGACCATAACCAACTTTCCCTGGACATCCATATCCCATCCCCACCCCCAGGCAAGGAAATCACTGCAAACAAAGTATTTATCAAAAGCAGACTTTGCACTTGTGAAGACTGGGGTGGAATACTTCAAAGGACCCATGCTGGAGGATTATACAGGCCAATCTGCAGAATCCTTGACAAATGCATTCGATGAGCATCCGGAAGGTTTGCATTGATCATGCTATCCCAAATAAAACCAAGACTCCTCCACAACAGGAGACCTGTCTGGTTTACACCAGCCATATATAAGCTGTACAACAGATGGAGGGAGCTAATACATTACAGAGCAATATCCCACAGAGGGAGGACATCTCTGAACAGTTTTGACAAGACACTTCAATCCCTCAAAATCATCACTTGCAAGTGTTGACAATGAAATTGTTCAGACACTGCAGATAAGGCTCCCCTCAGTCTGGAATTGAATCCCAATTAATGTTATAACTCCTCGCCAACCCTCTTCCAGCAAACTCCAGCCACATGGATGTGACATTGCAAATTCAACCCCTGGGATCTCCACTGTGTCCCTGCTTGATGGAGGCACAGCACACTAGCCTTAAACGGTGCTTTCTGTGACCTACTTTACAGAGGCACAGTAGCCTACTGTACTGTGGAGGCAGACATCAAATACACTCTGGCTAAGCTTATGTATTCCCTAGGGCAAACAGCCTAGTATTGACCTCTACACCCATATGTTTAAGTTTCAGATGCACAATATTTGTTGCTGATAAACTGTTTGCAGGTCTTTATTGCCATAGCTTTCCCTGTTTATATGAACAACTTGTGTATCTGTGGAAGATGTTTGAATATGAGAGGGATCCACTATATTACTTATGTCTCTGTTGTCATTTAACTGTGTGCACTGGGCAGATTGCTGTATTGTGGGAGTTTCCTGGCTTAACACATACAAATGCCAGATATGTGTGGCCAACTGCTATACTGAGACATGGCCTAAGTGTGTGAGCATGCCCAGTTCAGGCTTTCCATGGCTTGTTGCTTGACATATGTCTCATTTATCAAAGTGTGTGAGCATGCCCAGTGTGAGCTTTCCATATGTTGAGATCTGAGGTCCACCACATTTGTGGTTGTGTTTGAACTTCAACAATATTTCACATTTATAGTTGTGTGTTGGAAGTCATGTTTTGTTCTTACTGCCCAACTGCTTTGTGTCTGAACCCAACAGGGATTATGCTGTGCCTGCAGGGTTTCCATGGGATAGTTTGCATACAGTTGTCAACATTTTTTCATTCTGACCAAACACTGTAATATCGTATAGTGTACTGGTTCAGTACTTTCACTGTGGTGGACAGTATCCTGGGTTTCAGTCCTATCACTGCTTTAAATATTCATACTGAGCACACCAGACTGGTTAAGGACCAGTTGTGCAAATATGACCATGTTGCATTTTGTTCAGCTATGGACTACTTACACCAGGCTTGTCCAACATTAGTAGTGTATTCCACAACTTGGGTGGATATTGACAAACACTAGCTATGTGCCCTAGGCCATTTCTAATGCTAGTCAGTGTGTTTGTCCTTCAACATACATTTTAACTGGAGTTTGCCATGACATTTTTCAAGGTTAGTATACTGTGCCTCTGTCTACCCATGAGATAAAAGTGATGCCCAGGGTAAACCTACCATCTCCCATCCACTCATCAAAATTCCTCTTGAAGAGAGTCAATGAGGGACTCTCTGGCTAATCTGGACTGGGAGTTTACTGAAGAGTGGAGGGAGCTTCTGGGTTATGGATCAATCACTACAGCATGTCCTATTTATGTCAGTGCTGAGGTTAGGTCTCTCATGTGCATAGCTCACTGGCATTCGGCTTTTACAAGGTGCAGCATGTGCATTGATTCCAGCTTGGACATGGCTTTATACATCAGGCACAGATCGCCTCTGGGCTGGCAGTATGGCACTGTGTGGAGCTGCAGTTTGTTTAATCAGGCAACACATGACATCTGTTAGAACCCTTTGATCCTCCTGGTGAGGTACTTTTAGGGTCTTTCCAGTTGCTGGAGGTGCCTGCTAAGGTACATCCCACAAGGGCCATTGTACTCAATTGTGAGGTTGATGAAGGATGACTGAAGAGGCACGGTGACCTCCCCTGATCTAGATGTGAATACCTTCATGATTAGGTGGGTATATGATATGTTTCTCCAACCACTACAGCCACGTGGTTGTCAAATGCAAGATTTCTATCAACTTGTGTCTCCAGGTCTCATTACTTCGAAAGTACTTAATGGGTTAACACCTATGTGGTAATTGGTGGGCACTTACTGTTTTTCCAAAGGGGATGACTATACACTTTTCTGCATTTAGCTTGATGACATGGCTCTGGCACCAGTTGTCTGTTTCTATGAGGCCGTTTTGTAGGATGCTTGTGTCAGCTGGAGGGTTAGATATGGTGCCCAGTTTGTAGTCATCTGCAAACTTGTTCAGACACAGTCCTTCCATGTTGGCCTGTACCTCTGGAAAATATATACCAAACAAGGGAGGTCCCAGGACTGAGCCTTGTGGGATGCCAGTTGTAGCTGGTTTGTAGTCTGACATGGCTGCAGCATTTCTGACCATGTCAGTTCTGTCCTTGAGCTGGTTTGCAACCCATCTGCTTGAATAGGGGTTTATATTTAAGCTGGTGAGCTTATCTATAATGAACAAGTGTGGTATTGTATGGACGGCTTTTGCAAGGTCCAGATAGGCTGTCTGGACCACATTCCCCTCATCAATGGCCTTGGTGACTGTTTCAAATGAGTCAAACATGTCTAAGGGGCAGGATCTGCCCTTAAGAAAGCCACACTGGGTAGGGTCCAGTGTCTGTAGGTCCCCAATATCTTTATTTCTGAGGTCCATGATGATCCCTTCCATAGCTTTGCAGACCAAGCTAGTCAGGATTCTGAGGTGATAGTTTGCAGTATCCATACAGGCACCACCTTTGTGGAGAGGGACCACTGTTGCCGTACACTGCTCTTTGGGTACATATCCTGTGGTAAGGCTAAGACTGAGCAGTAGTTTTATTTGATGTTCCATTCTTCTTGGAGTTCATGTTGGACGCAGCCCAGGACACCATCTGGTACCATTGATGCTCTGTGTTTTGCTTTGGAGACGCTGGCTGTTACCTCAGCATCTGCAATGACAGGGGGCCAGCACTCTGCTGGGATAGATATTTGGCATTTTGGTGGGGGGGGGGATTTTGCACTGAACCTGTCAGGTTGGATGTTGGCAATGTGTGTGGGTTTGGTGTATTGTTTGTAATTTTGGAGTAATTCTGAGCATATCTGTGAATTTCCACCAAGGTTCCTACCATTAGTTAAGAAAGCCTTGTGATTATCCTTAGTGTCCTGTACAATTTGTATCTTCATAGGTTCATAGGTTCATACTAGGCTATCTGCCCTAGGGCATTTATAAGCCTAGTCAGAGTGTGTGTGGCTTTCATCACCCCTTGGAATGTGAATATTATGCCCATTTAGGGTTTAGTTTACTATGCCTCTGTCTAGTAGTGACACAGAGATGACCCCCGGTGTAAACCTACGATCTCCCATCCACTCGTCAAGATTTCTCTTGAAGAGAGTCAGTGAGGGCCTCTGCCTAACATGGACTGGGATTCTGTTCCAGAGTGTAGGGAGCCTCTGGATTATGAATCTGTCCCTCCAGCACATCCTATTTATTTCTGTGTTGAGGTTCAAATCTCTCACTCTCATGGCTCTGATGGATTTGGATTTTCTGAGGTGGAGCATGTCCATTAATTCCAGATTGGACATGGCCTTGTACGTCAGGCATAGATCGCCTCTGAGTAGGCGGTATGCGACTGGATAGAGCTGGAGTTTCTTCAGCCGGGCAGCATATGACAAATGTTTGAGACCCTTTATCCTCTTGGTGAGGTACTTTTGGGGTCTTTCTAACTGCTGCAGGTGTCGGGTAAGGTACATCCCAAATGGGGCATTGTACTCAATTATGGGCCTGATAAGAGAAGAGTATAGGGGCACAATGACCTCTCTTGATCTAGATGTGAATGCTTTCATGATAAGGTGGCCAATATAGAAGGTCTTCCTAGCCACCTTGGCAATCTGAGTGTCAAATGAGAGGTTACTGTCAACTTGTGTCCCTAGGTCCTGATTACTTCTTCTGTACTTAATGGATTACCACCTATGTGGTAATTTGTGGGTACCTTGTTTTTCCCAAAGGGTATAACTATACATTTTTTTCCATTCAGTTTAAGGCCATGGCTCTGGCACCAGTTATCTGTTTCTATGAGGCCTTTCTGAAGGATGCTTGTGTCCGCTGGAGTATCAATTATGGCACCCAGTTTGCAGTCATCTGCAAACTTTTTCTGCAACAATCCTCCTATTTTTGCTTGCACCTCGGAAAAATAAATGCCGAACAAGAGGGGTCCCAGGACAGAGCCCTGTGGGACACCGCTTGTGACTGGCTTGGAGTCTGACATGGCTCCAGCAATTCTGACCTTGTGGGTTCTGTCCTTGAGCCAGTTTGCAACCCATCTTATGACATATGGGTTTACATTTGAGCTGGTGAGCTTGTCTATGATGCCCGAGTGGGGTATTGTGTCGAAAGCTTTTGCAAGGTCAAGGTAGGCAGTGTCAACTGCCTTACCCTCATCAATGGCCTTAGTGACTATTTCAAAAAAGTTGACCAGGTTCAAAAGGCAGGATCTGCCCTTGACAAAGCCAAATTGGGTAGGATCCAGTGTCTGTAGGTCCCCAATGTCTTTGTGTATGAGTTCCATAATGATCCTCTCCATAGCTTTGCAGACCAGGCTCTTCAAGCTTATGGATCGTTAATTTCCAGGGTCTGTAGAAGCACCTCCTTTGTGGAGTGGGACCACTGTTGCTGTACGCCATTCTTTGGGTACGTATCCTGTAGTAAGGCTGAGATTAAACAGCAGCCTTATGTGCGGGTTTAGTTCCTCTTGGAGTTCATGTAGCACGCAACCCGAGACACCGTCTGGTCCCATTAATGCTGTGTTTTTAGCTTTGGAGAGGGTGGCTATCACCTGGGCATCTGAGATGTTAGGGAGGCTACACTCTGCCGGGATAGATATTTCTCCTTTTGGGGGGGAGGGGGGGAATTTGCACTGAACCTGTCTGCCAGAATGTTGGCAATGTCTGTGGGTTCAGTGTATTTTGTGTCGTTTTGGACTAACTCTGAGCATATCTGGGAGTTTCCACCCAGGTTTCTAACATAATTAAAGAAGGCCTTGTGATTGTCTTTTGTGTCCTTTGTGATTTTTCTGTCAAAGTTGGCCTTGGATGATTTTATGAGTGATTGTGGTTTTTTGCTAGTACTGATCAGAGATGCCTTCCCTTTTAGGGATTTTGCTCTGTCATGTAGTAGCTTCCTCCTTCTCTTGAATGGTTTGGTAATGGCTGGGGTCCACCAGGCCAGATGCCTGCGTGTATGGGATTGGGTCTTGGTTTTATTTGGGATTGCATAATCCATGCATTCCTGAATGTGTTCATATAATGCATTTATAAAGGGTTCTGAGGTCTGGCCCATATTTTCCAAAGGCACAAGGCCTTTAATGGATTCCACCTCAGTTTGGAGGAGTGTAACATTTGCTTTACACATGTTTTTCACTGTGGTTTTCTGCCCAGGGACTGGGGTCAGAATGTGAATATCCAGTGGGATTACTCTATGGTCTGATCTTACCAGTGAGGGATACACTTCTCATCTTGGGCATAGAGTACCCATGTTGATGATTATCACATCCAGTATGCTTACCCCTCTAGTGGGAGTGGTAAGTTGTTCCATAGCATTTTGGTTTATGAATCAAGTGCAAACACGCTCACAGTGGCTAACACGCACGCACACATGCTTAGACGGACTAGAATCTGCTTATTCGGGTTAAACCGCATGCACACCAGCACAAACAAGCTTACAAGTCTTTAAGCAGGCTCCTACATGCTTACTCCTGCTTAAACGCGCGCACTCATGCTTACACGTGCGCACTCTATCTTACTCGTGCATCCAAGTGTGCACACGTGCGCATGCATGCCCAGCAATAAACTTTGGTGTTATCCATAGTGTACACCTTCCATTTCTTGGCTTTCTCATGCCTACTTGTTGACACTCCTCTTTCCATGATGTGTCACTGAAATCTTTCACATGCCACTGTGCTCCAACGAGCTTCATTTCTTTCATACATACCCCCTGTGATGTCACCTATCTCCTACTCTGTTACTTCCCCTTATCCTACTCCTACACTTCAGGGAATGTGCTCATTTGCTATGTTACAGTGCGATTCACTATCCTACCACTCATTTACATAGGATTGCCTACTAATGCTTGGTTACATGTCTTACACTCAGCTTCCCCCCTTAGCAACCCCTACTCGGTGGCCATGTCATTTTCAGCCTGCTATTCCCTTACATTGTAAATTCATGCTTTGGTTTTAAATTTTTATTTTTCTGTTTTTTATAGCGCAGCCTGTTTGCGCAGCACTGCGCTATGTTTAAACATTTTTATTTCATTTTTGCATCAGGGTACATTGCCAGTGGCCACATATTTGGCCATTGGCATGCTGCCTGGAACATATGCAACCTTTATTTGTAGCTGACAAGGCTCTATTGTGTTATTTGCAGAACGGTACTCAGTTGTCAACTGAGTACATTTCTGCAGATAACATGGCTCTTACACGGGCAGGTTTCTGCTTCCTGGATTGCTAAATTACCTCATTTGCATGCCTTTCGGCTGCGAGTGAGGTAATTAGCATATCCATGCCCTGTCCGTGTAAGAGCCATTTTAGGTGCTCTCTTACATGCAAATACAGGCTGTTCCTGGATCACTATGGCTGCATGGAGTCTTACACTACTCTTAGACTCCGTGCAAGCCATCGTGAATCCTGCCTTGCATCTGTATTTATATATATTGAAATAACTGTCAACATTTGCATATGATGCATGCCTTCTCAGTTTGCTGCTGTGTACGTTATTCTCATAAGAACACACATGCACACCTGCATGGGTATGTGTGTGTGTGTGTGTGTGTGTGTGTGTGTGTGTGTGTGTGTGTGTGTGTGTGTGTGTGTGTGTGTGTGTGTGTGTGTGTGTGTGTGTGTGTGTGTGTGTGTGTGTGTGTGTGTGTGTGTGTGTGTGTGTATGTTTGTGTGTATGAATGTATGTATGGTTTTGACAGTTCTTTTTATATGCTATCCTTAGTCATAGCTTTCTGTAAATGAAAAATAATTACAACTTAAGGAATTTCAGCGTTCATTTTAGAGCATGTCAAATATATTTTGTCTAAAAATATGACATCCTAGTAACTGTAAATTTTAGCGAATTCCTTTTGTTGGTTTCCAAATACATAAAGCTATGGCACAAGAACTAAATTAGTTGTCAGATTTGAAGGAGACAGCATGAATAAATTAAATGATGTTTGGTGGTCATGAAACCTGTCGGACTAAATATATTTTTCTTTTCAGTCATTTCTTGCATATGATTGTACTTCTTTTTGTAATGACATTTGGTGGCAACCTCAAAGGTTTGGCACCATTTGAAATATTGTGCATCTTGGAAAAAAGGACTTGTGAGAGGGTATGTCCTACTTAACTCAATATATATCAGCCTCTGAAAAGATAATATATTATGCAGAAGGTTTTAGGGGGCAGAGCCCACAAAATTGGGGAAAGGTGTGAGGGGTTTTGCTTCCAATAAAATGGTGTTACTTTTGTTTTGCTGAAAGCAGCTTTGCTTTCTGCAAGACTGCTTTCATTCTAATGAATTAATGATAGTTTTGTTTTAACAATTTTTGCTATGACAAAATCATGCTCATGCACACATTTCTGTTTTGTCATATATAATCATATTAGTATGGTATGTGGAATTTTGCTGCTTGCCATTCCTAGTTAAAAGTATGGTTAGCTGATGGAAGGGGAAGTTGGTTAAATGATTGGTGAAGAGATTGTTAATGTTGTGCAGTGTAGTCTGTGTTACAGATAATAACAATTTTCCTCTTTGAGAGGCAGGATGCTAGAGCAAATGGGTCTATATCAGAACATCAAAGTATTAAAACTTAGAATGTTCTGATATCGAACACTATTCAGTGAACGCTAAGAATAGCGAATCTGCAGAACAGCAAATTCTTTCCTCGGGAAAGAATTTGGTTGGCCGTTTCTGTGTTTTCGCTATTCTTAGTGCTGTGGTGGAAAGTTACAGGTTGGGTTCAGGTAAGTGTGTGATTGTTTATATGTTAGGGTTAGGGGCAGGTTAATTTAGTTAGGATTAGGGCACGGGTTAGGCGTGTGTGCGATTGTGACAGACTTTAGGGTTGGGGCAGTTTAAGTGAGTTAGGGTTAGGGCACAGGTTAGGTGAGCGTGCGATGGTGACGGACCTTAGGATTAGGGTTTGGGTTAAGGTAAGTGGGTAGATAGTAGTGTATGTTTAGTTTAGTGTAGCGTTAGATGTGGGAATTTAAGTGTATGTGTGTGGTTGCTGTTTGTTTGATGTGCTTGTGTTGTGTGTATGTGTTTCGTAGCAGCAATATTTTTCCATGGGAAAAAATTCGCTGTTCTGAATGCTTGATATTTTCATGTTTAGATGTTTTGGGGCCAATAAAATAGCGTTCGCTATTTTCATCTTTCGATAATGTGATATAAATGTGAGCAAAGGAAAAACTGGCCCTTATTCTAAATTGAAGTCATACTCATTTTTTGAATAAAGGATCTTAACTGTTGTAACATGGAGTGCACTTTTTTCATTCTTTTGTTACAGTGGCACCTATAATAATAGTCTTGATATATTAAAAATCAAAATATATTTGGCCTTCTCTTCTCTGTGTTATTCTATTTACTATATTCTGAAACTTTTTTATTAGGTAAAGAAGTGAATATAAACAGAATAGAATGTGTTGTAGGCCTATCAGTCACCTCAAAACATCAATGTACTGCCTGTACAAAATAACATATAAAAAGATAAATGTAATTACAGATGAAGAAGCAAGACATCTAAAGAAGCATTCTCAGTTGCTTTTAACTCATTGACTCCAGTGGAGGTCTGGAAAGTTATAAATTGTATGGCAACTTCCAGTGAGTCTTTTGACAAAACAAAATTATGAGCACAATGTGCAAACAAATGTTCCTATCTCTAGAACCATCAGTGTTCCTAAAGAAGTAAAAACTCAGCAGTTACTTTGATAGTATTCATTAGATTCTAGTTCTTAAAATGGACTTTGTAAGCTACAATAAGCACAGACACACAGACAGACAGACAGATTGATAGATAGGTAGATAGATAGATAGATAGATAGATAGATAGATAGATAGATAGATAGATAGATAGATAGATAGATAGATACTATGAGCAACATTTTGTTCACCTTTGTGTGAGCTTTCTTAGGAGGTGAAACACTTGTGTGTATGTTACTTGGTGGTTGAAATATTTACAGAAATATGAAAATGAGGATAATATGCATAATTAGTGAATGAAAAAGAATTAATTTATCTTCAGATGTACCAGGCAGAGGTCATATATAAGTGTAGTTGTATTGCTCAACATATTAGCTTTAAGAATAAATATTTAATTTCTTTGTATGGAAAATATTTTTTCAATTATTAATGTAAATATTAAAAGACTTTATTACTCACCTAGAGGCATGACATGTTGATCTTAAAGAAATACTTGCAGGCATTGCTTGGGTTGTTGAATTAAGAAAAAGCAATGTTATAAAAGCAGCAAAAAAACTTATGTGCAATATTGACATAGCATCGGCACATAGAACTTTTCAATGCATGTTGCCCCACTTTCACACACAAACATAGGCATATTCACCTGGGGTTCCTATTAGAAGAAAGAAAGTCCAAAATATCGAACGGCTGTAAGCGTGAAAATGTCATTCATTGATGTGTTTTTTGTGAAATCACGGTACAGTGAAGATCGGGAAATTTGCCCTTTCCTCACTGTGGTGAGATCTCAGAGTAGGTATATATAATTAGAGGAGGGTGTGGAGGGTGCAGCCCCCCACAATAAAGGGTTTGAAGTCCAGCATTTTTGCTGTTTACAGTGTTCGATTTTATGAAAGTATGTTCATGTAATATAGACCCTTCACCCACACATATGCCCTCATATATGCATATACATACTCACCCACAAACATGAACGTGTGCACATGCACGCATGTAGACTCACAAGCGCAGACATATTCTCAAACTTGCACACATACATATGAGCGCATGTGCACACACACACACACACACACACACACACACACACACACACACACACACAAACACGCAGACAAGCATATATGTGGTCTTACACACACACACACACACACACACACACACACACACACACACACACACACACACACACACACACACATATACATGCTCTTATACACACATATACATACAAGCACAGATATATTCACCCACACTCCCCTCCCACACATGCTCATGCTCACAAACACACACACACACACACACACACACACACACACACACACACACACACACACACACACACACATACATGCTCTTATGCACACACACATATACATACAAGCACAGATATACTCACCCACACTCCCCTCCCACACATGCTCATGCTCATGCTCACAAACACACACACACACACACACACACACACACACACACACACACACACATTCAGAGGTAAAGAACACTTAAGCTCCTTTTTGCTTCTGAAAGCATGATGTATTTCTATGTACGGTAAAGAAACTTTCTGGTAACTATAACATACTTTCTATTTTAGACTCTGTATGTGCAATTGGAATAAGAACGATAATTAGAACCACTGAAGATTAAAGTTATTCTTGTTAAAATGGCAGTAGCTTGCAAATCTTACAGTGAACAGGACTGAAGGAAGGACTGCCTCCATGAACAGCCGTTCTCTGGTTAATGCTGTTTTGACAATGGGTTACTGTAACATTAGAAGAAAAGTCATTGCTAATTTTCTCTGTGAATGCTAATTACTTTTTTACATTTTTTTGACATTAAAAGGTTGTAGTGGGTTAAGTCTGAAAATTATACCACATCAACATGATTTTCTTTTAACAACTAGTATGAAGAAAGTAAAAACTTCTTTTACTTCTGTAAGTTCTGTTTCTTGCTCTTTCAAAGCTTTTCGTTTTGTTCCTTGATAGTTAGCACAGTTTGTTACATTCAAGGATACATTTTCAAACCATAAAATATATCAAGGAAAAATTCACAGAAAGAGATTAATGAATATTTCATTTGATGAAAGGAAGGCCTTAAATGTTTTATGTATTATTATCCCCATCATAACTAAAAAAAAAATGAATTGAAGATCTTGTGTTGCAAAATATGGTGATAATGGAGAACATTGGACTGAAAGTAACTATCATCTATAAGTATAAACTTTCCCAGGGAAAAAAAAATACTGATCAAAAAAAAAAGAAGAATGTACAAACAAAATAAAGTCGGGAAAAAAAATCGCTGTTCCGTGCCTTCGACATTTTGTGGTTTTGGGTTTTCAAGTTCAATAGAAGAGTGTTCACTATTTTAAGCATTCGCCCTTCTAATAGGAACCCGAGAGACAAGTAATGGGACAACAGAATGACTGTGGGGGAGGTCTGGACAATTCCCCTACCTAGGGCCCCATTTGACTATGATACAGGTGTCAGTGGCCTACCTGGTTAACAAATGGGTATATATACAGGTATTTCTGACAAGCACATGAACACTTTTGTTAGTCACCACATGTTTTATTTGACGTCAATATCTTTAGGCTGCACAATATTTATAAGCTTGAGTTTGTTTCAGGGAAAACTAGAAGTGTTTCTTAAAACAGGTGTGAATGCAGCTCTCTATACTTAAATACATCATAGAGACTTGCATAGATAGGTTCTCAAAGTTGTTCTATACATACAGTGGACATAAAAAAGTGTACAAACACCTGTTAAAATGCTATGTTTTTGTGATATAAAAAAATAAGACCATAATAAATAATTTCAAAACTTTTCCCAACTTTAATGTGATCTATAACCTGTACGATTCAATTGAAAAACAAACAAGTCTGTTAGGGGGGAAAATATAAAAAATGAAAAGCATGCAATACACTGGTTGCATAAGTGTGCACACCCTTAAACTAATACTTTGTTGTGTGTGCACACCCTTAAACTAATACTGTGTTGAAGCAACTTTTCATTTAATTACAGCATTCAGTCTTCCTGGGGAACACACCTGGCATCAATTAAAGAGACTCTGATTAACCCCAAATGAAGTTCAGCTGTCCTGGTAGGATTTTCCTGACATTTACTCAGTTGCCTGCAACAGCAAAAGCTATAGTTCGCAGAGAGCGTACAATGCATCTAAGGGATCTCATTGTTTAAAGGTATCAGTCAGGAGAAGGGTACAAAAAAATTTCCACAGCATTGGATACACCATAGAACACAGTGAAGACAGTCATCAAAAAGTGGAAAAAATATAGGTTAACAGTGATGGCGTAAAGAACTGGACATCCCTCCAAAATTGATGAAAAGACAAAACAAAAACTGGTCAGGGAGGCTGCCAAGAGACTTACAGCAACACTGAAAGAATTTCTGGAAAGTACTGGTTGTGTACTATATGTGACAACAATCTCCAATATTCTCCATATGTCTGGACTATGGGGAAGGGTTGCAAGACGGAAGCCTTTTCTTACACAGAAAAACATCCAGGTCCAGCTAAAATTTGCAAAACAATACATTAAGTCTCCCAAAAGCATGTGGGAAAATGTGTTATGGTCTGATGAGATCAACGTTGAACTTTTTGGCCACAATTCCAAAAAGTATGTTTGGCCAAAAACAACACATCACCAAAACAACATCATCCCCACAGTGAAACATGGCGGTGGCAGTTTCATGCTTTGGGGTTGCTTTTCTTCATCTGGAATAGGGGCTTTAGTCAAGGTGGAGAGAATTATGAATAGTTTCAAATACCAGTCACTTTTTGCCCACAACCTTCAGTCGTCTGCTAAAAAGCTGAAGATGAAGAAGAATGTCACCTTTCGACACAACAGAGACCCCAAGCATGCATCCAAATCAACAAAAGAATGGCTTCACCAGAAGAAAATTAAAGTTTTTGAATGGCCCAGCCAGAGCCCAGACTTAAATCCAATAGAAAAATCTGTGGAGTGACCTGAAGATGGCTGTGCACAAGAGATGCCCTCACAATCTGACAGATTTGGAGTGCTTTTGCTAGGAAGAGTGGGCAGATATTGCCAAGTCAAGATGTGGCATGCTGATAGACTCCTACCGAAAAAGACTGAATGCTGTAATTAAATCAAAAGGTGCTTCAACAAGGTATTAGTTTAAGGGTGCACACATACAACAAAGTATTATTTTAAGGGTGTGCAGACTTATGTAACCAGCGTATTGTACGTTTTTTTTTTTTATATTTTTTCTCCTCACAGCTTTGTTTGTTTTTCAATTGAATTGTACAGGTATAGGTCACATTAAAGGTGGAAAAAGTTTTGAAATGATTTATTGTGCTCTCATTTTTTTATATTACAAAAACCTGTCATTATAACAGGGGTGTGTATACTTTTTATATCAACTGTAAGTCTGTGTATTTCCTTTCAATAAAAATACATAGCTTACATTGTTTTAATGTATAGTTTGGAAGAAACAATAATATTTAAATGTTCTTATCACAGTTATTTCTAGGAATCATATTCCCAACTCTGTTGGTTTCATCTGACAAAAGGTTGCCTTTTTCATCTTCAAAATTCCTTTTGAGTCAATAAGTGCTATTAGACCTTTTATATCAACCTGTGCCTTCATCAGATCATAGCCCCAGCTGCTAGCAAAATTAAGAGTGGCTCAGTTTATTTACTACAGATGGATCACACACACACACACACACACACACACACACACACGCACGCACGCACGCACGCACGCACACACACACACACACACACACACACACACACACACATTCATAGGTAAAGAACACTTAAGCTTCTTTTTGCTTCTGAAAGCAGGATGTATTTCTATGTACGGTAAAGAAAATTTCTGGTACCTATAACATACTTTTTATTTTAGACTCTGTATGTGCAATTGGAATAAGAACAATAATTAGAACCACTGAAGATTAAAGTTATTCTTGTTAAAATGGCAGTAGCTTGCAAATCTTACAGTGAACAGGACTGAAGGAAGGACTGCCTCCATGAACAGTCATTCTCTGGTTAATGCTGTTTTGACAGTGGGTTACTGCAACATTAGTAGAAAAGTCATTGCTGATTTTCTCTGTGAATGCTAATTACTTTTCTTAATTTTTTTACATTAAAAGGTTGTAGTGGGTTAAGTTTGAAAATTATACCACATCAACATGATTTTCTTTGTAACAACTAGTATGAAGAAAGTAAAAACTTATTTTACTTCTGTTTCTTGCTCTTTCAAAGCTTTTCCTTTTGTTCCTTGATAGTTAGCACAGTTTGTTACATTCAAGGATACATTTTCAAACCGTAAAATATATCAAGGAAAAATTCACAAAAAGAGATTAATGAATATTTCATTTGATGAAAGGAAGGCCTTAAATGTTTTATGTGTTATTATCCTCATCATAACTAAAAAAAATAAATAAATTGAAGATCTTGTATTGCAAAATATGGTGATAATGGAGAACATTGGACTGAAAGTAACTATCATCTATAAGTACACATTTACCCAGGGAAAAAAAATTACTGATCCAAAAAAAAAAAAAAAAAAGAATGTATAAACAAAATAAAGTGAGGAAAAATCGCTGTTCTGTGCCTTTCACATTTTGTGGTTTCGGGTTTTTAAGTTCGATAGAAGAATGTTCGCTATTTTAAGAATTCGTTCTTCTAATAGGAACCCGAGCGACAAGTAATGGGACAGCAGAATGACTGTGGGGGAGGTCTGGACAATTCCCCTACCTAGGGCCCCATTTGACTATGATACAGGTCTCAGTGACCTACCTGGTTAACAAATGGGTATATACAGGTATTTCTGAAAAGCACATGAGCACTTTTGTTAGCCACCACATATTTTATTTGATGTCAATATCTTTAGGCTGCACAATATTTATAAGCTTGACTTTGTTTCAGGAAAAGTAGAAGTGTTTCTTAAAACAGGTGCATCTGCTGCTCTCTGTACTTAAATACATCATAGTGACTTGCATAGAAAGGTTCTCAAACTTGTTCTATACATACAGTGGATATAAAAAAGTGTACAACCCCCTGTTAAAATGTCAGTTTTTGTGATATAAAAAATGAGACCACAATAAATCATTTCAAAACTTTTCGCAACTTTAATGTGTAGTTTAACCTGTACGATTCAATTGAAAAACAAACAAATCTTTTAGGGGAAAAAATATAAAAAATAAAAAATGTACAATACACTGGTTGCATAAGTTTGCACACCCTTAAACTAATACTTTGTTGTGTGTGCACACCCTTAAACTAATACATTGCTGAAGCAACTTTTGATTTAATTACAACATTCAGTCTTCCTGGGGAACACACCTGACATCAATTAAAGAGACTCTGATTAACCCCAAATGAAGTTCATCTGTCCTAGTAGGATTTTCCTGACATTTACTCACTTGCCTGCAACAGCAAAAGCTATGGTTCACAGAAAGCTTACAAAGCATCAAAGGGATCTCATTGTTGAAAGGTATCAGTCAGTAGAAGGGTACAAAAAATTTCCACAGCATTGGATATACCATAGAACACAGTGACGACAGTCATCAAAAGTGGAGAAAATATGGGACAACAGTGACGGTGTAAAGAACTGGACATCCCTCCAAAATTGATGAAAAGACAAGACAAATACTGGTCAGGGATTTCTGGAAAATACTGGTTGTGTACTATATGTGACAACAATCTCCAGTATTCTCCATATGTCTGGACTATGGAGAAGGGTTGCAAGACGGAAGCCTTTTTTTACACAGAAAAACATCCAGGTCCAGCTAAAATTTGCAAATCAATACATCAAGTCTCCCAAAAGCATGTGGGAAAATGTGTTATGGTCTAATGAGATCAAGGTTGAACTTTCTGACCACAATTCCATAAAGTACATTTGGCCAAAAACAACACTTCACATCGCCAAAAGAACATCATCCCCATGGTGAAGCATGGTGGTGGCAGTATCATGCTTTGGGCTTGCTTTTCTTCATCTGGAATAGGGGCTTTAGTCAAGAGGAGAGAATTATGAATAGTTTCAAATACCAGCCACTTTTGGCCTAAAACCTTCAGGTGTTTGCTAGAAAGCTGAAGATGAAGAATGTCACCTTTCAACACAACAATGACCCCGAGCATACATCCAAATCAACAAAAGAATGGCTTCGTCAGAAGAAAATTAAAGTTTTTGAATGGCCCAGCCAGAGCCCAGACCTCAATCCAATAGAAAATCTGTGGGGTGACCTGAAGAGGGCTTTGCACAAGAGATGCCCTTGCAATCTGACAGATTTGGAGTGCTTTTGCAAGGAAGAGTGGGCAGATGTTGCCAAGTCAAGATGTGCCATGCTGATAGACTCCTACCCAAGAAGACTGACTGCTGTAATTAAATCGAAAGGTGCTTCAACAAGGTATTAGTTTAAGGGTGTGCACACACAACAAAGTATCATTTTAAGAGTGTGCAGACTTATGTAACCAGTGTATTGTACGTTTTTTATTTTTTATATTTTTTCTCTTTTTGTTTGTTTTTCAATTGAATTGTATGGGTATAGGACAGATTAAAGGTAGAACAAGTTTTGAAATGATTTATTGTGCTCTCATTTTTTTATATCACAAAAACATGGCATTTTAACAGGGTAAAGTACACTTTTTATGTCATCTATAAGTCTGTGTATTTCCTTTCAATAAAAATAAATAGCTCACATTGTTTTAATGTATAGTTTGGAAGAAACAATAATATTTACATATTCTTATCACAGTTATTTCTAGGAATCATATTCCCAACTCTGTTGGTTTCATCTGAAAAAAGGTTTCCTTTTTCATCTTCAAAATTATTTTCGTCAACAAGTGCTGTTAGACCTTTTATATCAACCTGTGCCTTCATCAGATCATAGCCCCAGCTGCTAGTAAAATTAAGAGTGGATCAGTTTATTTACTACATATGGATCTCACACACATGCACACACACACACACACACACACACACACACACACACACACACGCACGCGCACGCGCACACGCACACGCACACACACACACACACACACACACACACACACACACACACACACACACACACACACACACACACACACACACACACACACACTAAAAGAATGTGCACATTAAATGCAGGTAGTTGTCTGAATGCTTCATGTGATTAACTACGTAACTGTACATCATTACCCTGATTGGAGAAGGAACGTTTTCCAGCAGGGTATTAATGTACAAGTAATATCTGCTGACAAATGAGTCTGCTGTTTCACGGCAGCATATCAAGCTGTCGTGGTCTTCAGACTGCCAAAAAACTAACAACTGCCATTATTTTACACTTGCTAAGCAGCGGTTCTGCTGTTTAGCAATCATAAAATGTAAAACAAGAAAAAGGAGAGAGACTCTGTGTAGGTGTGTGTGTGTGTGTGTGTGTGTGTGTGTGTGTGTGTGTGTGTGTGTGTGTGTGTGTGTGTGTGTGTGTGTGTGTGTGTGTGCGTGTGTGTGTGTGTGTGTGTGTGTGTAAGACATAGAGAGATATAGAGAGTGTGAGAGAAAGTGAGAGAGATCTTTTGTGGCTGAATGCGTGTATGAAAGCAGAGGAGACTGTGTGCGTGAGAGTGATCGAGAGAAAGTGATAGTGGTCTCGTGTGAGTGAATGTGTGTATGAAAGCAAAGGAGCCTGTGTGAGAGATCACGAGTGATAGTGATCATGTGAATTAATGTGTGTATAAAAGCAGTGGAGACTCTGTAAGAAATTGAGAAAGAGGGTGAGACCGATCTTGTGTGAGTGAATGTGTGTATGAAAGCCGAGGAGACTGTGTGTATATATGTATGTGTGTGAAAACAGAAGAGTGTGTATGAGAGATAGAATGTGGTCTATGTAAAATTGTTGTGTTTTACTTCCATATTATTTTTTTAAGCACTATATTGTTTTTTGTATATGTTTGATGGAAAATGCTTCCTCCTAATACCATTAACGTAAACTATAGCAAGTTTGAAACATTAGGCGGAGGAACTATTTTACATTAAAAAATATATAAAAAAATAATATTAGTACTTAAAAAATAAATAAGTAAGCAAAGCCAACAATTTTATAGAGAGCCCATTCTCTAAATGCAATAATGCTGTTCATGGTCTGTGTTAATAGGGTCATAGGTAGGTACTAGGCTATCGGCCTAGATCCATGGCTTTTGCCACCCATGCATGCTATTTATCTGCGCCCCTGTCTAGCACTGAAGTGATTCCTGGGCTGAATTTCCTATTACCCATCCACTCATAGAGATTTTTCTTGAAGAGTGTTAGTGACAAACTCTGCTTGACATAGATAGGTAGCTTGTTCCAGAGTATGGGAAGTCCCTGGGACAGGAATCTATCCCTCCAGCATTAGCATGTTTTGTTAATTGTGGTGATAAGGTTTAGGTCTGCAGAGCATGTGGCTCTGAGGGATTGGGATTTCTTTAGGTGCAGCATGTCCAGCAGCTCAGGGTTTGACATGGCTTTGTATGTTCTGCAGAGACCACCTCGGAATAGGTGATATGCTATGGAGTAAAGCTGGAGTTTTATGAGGCGGTCAACGTAGGGTAACTGTTTGAGTCCCATAATCTACTTTGTGAGGTATTTTTGCCCGACACCGCACCCTGGGCAGGTGTTGATTACATATTACCACCAACCCTGTCAGGCATTATTGCTTGCAGAAGGCAAACATCCTAGAAAATTAGCAAATGAGTCTGCAGTACATGTGAAACTCAGATATCAGTGCTAATAAAAGAGGAAAAGAGTGAGAGAGGGAGCACTAAATGTAGTAAAAATATGACTTTGGTTCCCAAGATACAGAGGTACACAGGTCAGGAGATGCTCTCATACCACCTGCATACAAATTTCAGTGGAGTTTCTCCATGTGAAAGTAATTTCTTTCATCACAGTTTCTTTAGAACAGTAGTTTATATGTCTGCAGATTTGTTGTATCAAATGCAAATGATAGCAATTTTTGAAAAAAAAAAGCTTCACTTATGAAGGTGGTTTGAATGGTTAGGGTGGCATGGATGTGATTGTCATTTATTACATGAATTAAATTTTGACATAAAAGGCCTGTGGGCCGAAACCGGCCTGTTTTGTACATTAAACTCGATATTTGCTCCAATTTAGTGCTGGCTGTTTTGTTTTTTGATATGAACTACATTTTTGATAGATGAATCAAAGGTTTACAGTTGTATTGTTGTATCTGCTACATATCTTAATGGTTAAGGTCTTCACCTCTCATGTACAAGGTTTGATCCTGGTCTCCAACTAGTGCCTGTGTAGAGGATACATGTTCTCCCTGTGTCTCTGTGGGGTTGATCCCCCATTCCAAAATCATGTTAGGTGTTTATGACCTTAACATAACCCAAGAATGGGGTTATGGGGGCAACACAAACTCTAGATGGTGCCTATAGGGAGGAAGAGTTGTATAAACCAACCTCTTTGGGCATCAGCTGTCATACACAATATTCTTTAGATAAGAGAATATAGATCATAGACTTCACACCATGGTATAGCCACTCAATGGTCTAAAAACTGGCTCTTGGCAATTTGGTCATGTTGACTAATGTGGGTATGTGGCTGAGACAAGTGGTTTAGGAACTGGCTTACTATGACCTACTGCAGGGACCCATGCTAAAGGTGGGAAGGGTAATTTCTACCACTACTGGCCTGTGTGTGCCCACCATAAAGCCCAGCAGCTCTAGTTCAATAAGCTGCTGGTGTCTAGCTGCTTTGCATGGGTTGCTTGGGTTAGCTCTTTTGAGTGAATCATCATTACCCTCATTATCACCCCTTTTTCCCAGTTTCTACATGGGGTCAGTGTGTCTTGTCACTTGTTGCTATATCTCCCTGTTCAATGCCACACTCCTACCCTCTTTGACATTCATGCTTGACTGTCACAGGTCTTCTCTCAGTTAATCCATCCACCTATTTGCTGGATTCCCTCATTTCCTCTTGCTTTCTTCCTGTCTGTCCCAAAGCTTCTTCACCAAATTATCTTCTCCTTGTCTGAACATGTGCCTGAGCCACTGTAATCTGTTCTCTCTGACCTTTTCTGCAATTAGAGCTACTTTGGGCTTCTGCTCTTATGTCCTCATTTAATTGTCTGTCATACAGTGTGCTTCCTGCCACCCATCTCAGGCATTTTGTCTCCATTTACCTCAAGTTTCCTCAACTGCTCTGCATTTACTGTCCAGGCTTCTGTACCATACAGTAGTACTGCTCGCACTACTGTTTTGTACACTTTACTTTTCAGCTTCTTTAGCATTTTTCTATCATATACTACAGCTGACATCTGTACAATTTGTCTGCAGCCTTGATTCTAGTTTTGACCTTCTCATTCAGACTTCCCTTTTCCTCACCCACCCCTCCCAGATACTTGAAGTTATTAACCTCTTCCACTATTTTCCCTTCTATCTCATTTCTTGGCTTCTTCTGATTTCCCCCATTTGCTGCCATTACAACTGTCTTATCTGTACTCAGTTTCATCCCATGTGCCTTCAGTTTTACATTCCATTCCTCTATCCTTTGTTGAAAGGTCTTGCTCAGACTCTGCCTGTAATGCCACATCATCTGCATACAGCAACTTTATTGATCTGTCCCCTCTGACTGGTTTGCTGATGAAGTCCATCACCAGTGTGAAGAGTACTGGGCTCAGAGCTAAACCCTGATGCCCACCCAGTCCCTCTGGGAACCCCTCTGCAAGACTGAAAGCTGTTCATAGTTGAGTCACTGTGTCCTTGTACATAGTTTGTACTAATTCTATCAATGTTTCTTGGACTTCAAACCACACTGAGCTGTCCAAATCAGCATTCCTGGCACCTTATCATATGCTTTCTCTAAGTCTATGAATGCTCTGTTGGAGTCCTTCCTAATTTCTAGCTTTTAAGTATCTGTCTTGCTGCAAAATTGGGTTGGTTGTGCTGCATCCAGATCTGAATTGAAACTGCTCATTTACCATCTTGCATTCTACTAATCTACATATACATTTATCAATCACCCTCATCAGAACTTTCAAACTTTCATGCAGTGTGATAGGAGTTTGATACTTCTGTACTGCCCACAGTTGTTAATGTCCCATTTGTTCTTGAACACTGGCACTAGTGTGCTTAGTTTTCAGTTATCAGGGATATGTCTTTCACCCCATACTGCTGTGATTACCCTCAGGAGCCATGTGTTCCCTAACTCACCCATTGTCTTGATCATATCTGTTCATCTGAGCCTGCTGCATTCCCTGACTTCAGTTTTCTTTAGTGATGTTCTTACTTGTTCTAGAGTGGGCTCCTCCACTTCTGTCTCAGTAGTCTGTCTCTGGGGCTGTTCATTTTCTGTGGGGTTTTCTTCATTCAGAAGCTGCTGGAAATACACCTTCCATATACCTTTGATATCCTGTGGACTGTTGAGCAGGTTGTTGCTAGCAACCCTTATGAAGGGTGTCTCTGTCTTATTTATCTTTCTGTCTTTGCCTTGCAACCTGATAGAATTTCTTTGTGGCATCCACTGGGTCACTTTCTAGATGTTGGTAGAGTATCTCTGATGACATGTTCTTTCCTATTGCAACCCCTTTCTTAGCCTCCTTGCAAGCCAACCGGTATTCCTTCCTAGCCCCGTCTATCCTTTCTATCTCTCACTTTTCTGTGCACTCATTCTTTCTTTTGATGATTTCCTGGACTTCTTCATTCTGTCACCAGCATTCTTTATGTGTCTTATTTTCATACCTGGCTCTATTGCATAGCAGTTTTGTAGCCTTAACACATGCTGTTTCGAGGCCCTGTCATTCTTCTTTATCTCTACCTATTTCCTCTTTTTCTTGAGGTGCTGGAGTCGTGAACAATTCCTTGAACTGTTGCGCTTTCTTTCCAGTCAACTTCCATGTTTTCAGCCTGGTCTCTGTTGACCTTAGGTGCTTTAGTGACCATAGCTTGCAGCTGATTGTTACAACAGTGGTTTATGCTGTGGGCTGACTGTTTCACTGGTGATGACTTTGCAATCACTGGTCCTATCCCAGTGCCCTTTGCCTATTAGGAGGAAGTCTACCTGAGTTGCATGTTGACCGCTCTTTATATGTGATCTTGTGACTGTTGGTTAACATCAAGCCATTTGCTGGAAAGATGGCTAGAATGGCCCCTCCTTCTTTATTCTTGTTGCCCCATCCATGTGGACCAGGTAGTCCTCATATTCTGTTCTGTCTGTCCCAATGCATGCATTTAGGTCACCCATTATCAACACAAATTACTGTTGTCCTGCTTTCTCTAGTAGGTCCTGCAACTGCTGTCTGAATATGCTTTTTTCCTCAGTATCAAAAACCCTGCTGCCAGACATAGGCTGAGAATATGATTACTGCTCTGTCATTATATTAGACTCTGATTGCCATGAACCTGTCACTAATTCTGATGACATCCCTCACTGTCTTCTGAAGCCACTCCCTCAGCACAATTCCCAGATCGTTTATTAACAGTGAAGGCAGAGCAGCTGAGGAAGTTAGAGGTGATGGAGATGAAGTGCCTGAGACTTGTGGTAGGATGCACACTGTGGGACAGACAAAGAAATGAGAACATCAAAGTTGAAGCCCCAGTAGATCCAATTGCAAAGAAGGTCAAATAGAAGGGATTACTGTGGTTCAAGCACAAGTGCTTGAAAGTGAAACACAACCTGGTAAAGCAGAATTGGGATTTAAAGGAAGAAGACAGGAGGAAATGACAGCATCTATCTAAGAGATGGATGGATTGTTTGAGAAAAGATATGCAACAGTCTTACGTGACTGTTGAAGAAGGTAGGAGACTGGCATTGAATCGAGAGAGATGGAGACAGTTGACACGACACCCTGCCTCCATGCAGAAAATGGGAAAAGTGGGGTTGGATGTGATGATGATGATGATGATGCTGGTAATAATGATTTTTAATTCTGTAATTTCTTCATTGCCAGAATTACCACGTTAATATCATATAGCGCATAAGAAAAGTATGATTACTTAATACTGCTATTGTCTCCTACTAGGAGCAAACTATGGTGTGCACAGTTAGAAAAGGAAATGGGAAACATATTACTTGATCTGTGTAATGTAAAGTGTAAACAGCACTGCAATTCTATTATAAAAAGTCCTATTGTTTGACACCCTGTTAGGGAAGTTGCACAAAAAAATTAAGTTTATTTTTAGCTTTAGGCTTGCAGGCAAGAACAGTCTTTTCTGAATCAAGTCATAGTGTTTTTTCTTTGTTTATTTCTTTGTTTTCACATTTACACATTATATTAGTCATTTCTATATCCATTTCATGCGTCAGAAATGTTTACTATTCGATTTCATGTTGTCTTCTGCTGTTCTCTGCACCCTTTTCTTGCCTCAATACCCTTTATTAAAAAATAAAACAAAATTAATAGCTGAAAATAGTACTTCCTTGTGGGATTTCTATTAATGCACTCAATGATGGGAAATGTAATTTTCTAAATAGAGCAGTAATAGTTTTCTATCACTTTTTAGTGATGGGGAAGCAAGATACAACATTTAAAATGATGCTAGAAATCAAGATTTAGCATTGTAATGTTGGAAATGTATTTATGCACAGGGTAATGGAAACACAGAATAACAGTATTCTCTGATTTCCATTTGTGAGATACATAAAATATAATATGGAGACTGTGTTGAAGCTACTGCACTAAAATGTGTTTTTTGTAATAGAGGTTGTACAACAAATAGTTCTTTGTTGATAAAATTTGAGATGAGAAATTCTGTCTTCATCAACAGTTAGCTATCTGTCTTTATTCTGCTCAGCCTCTATAAATTTTCAAGGTTTCTCTCTTTTACATAAAATGCCCTGAAAATATGTTCCCACTTCAAACACTTTTATAGTTTCGTTGAATTTTTCTGATGTACTGTACCCCTTCCATGCCTTAGGAGGTGCTTTTGTCTCACCCTTTTTTGCAGCTCGACTTCGTATTTGCTTAATTAGTGCTTTATAGTTGTCTTTTAGGATAATTCCAAAAGGGGATATTTTTTGGCTGTTGCTGTTACTTATACTTTGTTGCCTAGCAAGTTGTGTGTATTTACTGCAGTCTTCAGAAAGTGCATACATTCAGTGTTGATGGTGTTTAATATGAACTTTTTTGTTTACCTTAGGTTTTCATTTTTTATTATGGATATAACTGCTTTGTCAATAAAGCCAACTACAAGATAGCCAGTATCTCTTTATTTTTCCTTGGGAGAAGAATGCATTGAGGAGGGCTGTTAGAAAAAAAGCTCTTGTAATCAAAATGTAAGGAAAGCTTTCTATCTTCTCCACCAAGAATTGAACTACCATTTTGCTCTGCTGGTTGATCCTTTGAGCTTGAGGATTAAACATCTGGCTAAAAAGCCCAAAAATGAAGATAGAAGGTACATGAGTTGAAAAGGAAGCACATATCATATATAATTTACAAATGTAAAGACAAGCCTATTGTTTCCTCAGCATGTCTTGATCACAATAAGCCAAGATCAGAAGAGGCTACTTTTGTATATTCCACATCTAAATTTTCTTTGCTATCAATTACTGGTTCTAGGTTGTTTGGTTCAAAAGTAAATAATGGGCAAGTAGTCATGAAGACCCTATAGATGCTTGCACAATGCACCCCACAGTTAGGTTTGGCATGCTTCAGTTATGCTTGTCGTCTTTCAAGGAGGTGTGTACTAGATATCTCAGGGGTCAGTTTAAACCAATCCAATCACTGAGATAAACACTGAAAGCTACTAGTACACACACTGAAAGTGACTAGTACACTACTTATTTTCACATTTAGAAAAAGTCTGTCACAATGGTGGAGAATGTGTTGTGTTAGGAACCTATCTTACCATCAACTCCTACTTATTGTCTTCAATATATTAAGGTTCTCCCTGATGTGGGCAATTGAGGATCATTTGTCTTACAAAGGGGAAGTTGGTTGAATAGATCTGAGTCTTTCATTGCAGAAAATAGTAAGCATAGGTCACCAAAAGGGAGTATGTGGGAGACTAAATGAACTTGTAAAGTGCAGAAATACTTCAACAAACTGCAAAGACTGAAGCAGTGCCAAACGGTCGCCCAAAACGGGATAAATATCCAAACGGGTTAAAAGAAAACAATTTTATTAAGCTCCAGAAATGCTTTTCTTTGTTTTAAAAAAAACTTCTTCAGATTAAAACCATTTAAAAAAAAAACGGGGGTTTAAATCCCCCTCTTTCCTGTCACATGATTGCAATCAACAATATCAATGGCTATCCACATGGTGCTTAGCAAATAAAACCCAACCCCTACTTTCTTTTATAACAAATTCCTAAAAATGTTATAAAAAAACATTCATGTGACAGGAAAGAGGGGAATTTAAACCCCCGTTTTTTTTTAAATGGTTTTAATCTGAAGAAGTTGTTTTTTTAAAAAACAACGAAAAGCGTTTCTGGAGATTAATAAAATTGTTTTCTTTTAACCCGTTTGGATATTTATCCCATTTTGGGTGAACATTTTGAACTGCTTCAGTGTTTGTGGAGACTAAATGAAGCCTGCTTTTGTTGCTTTTGTCTTGCAGTCAGCACAAAGGATTGAGGCTATAAGCTGTTAATGAACTTTTTCTTGCTGCATTGCATTTAATTCCTTCAGCCTCCATTTGCCCTCTGTGTAACTTGATGCCAATTAGGCATAAATAACAAATTAGAATTAATAAAGGGAGATGGTTTATAGTCTATCTAGACTGCTGAGAAACTTAAGGCTTGTGATTTTCTTTGTGTCAGATCTTTAGGGACTGTTTATCAGGGCAAGAATTTTAGAGAGATACATGCTGAAGGGACATTATATTCAATGATGTGCCTGATAAGTGGTCAAGACAGGAGGACTATTACTTTTTGGGTCTTGAGGCAATACCTTTGTAGATTAGCTGGATTAAGTAGAATGGTTTGCAAACCATAGTGGTGATCTGATCTTCAAGTTATAGTGTTGTCAACATATTAGCAGGTCTTTTGAGTTTGCATACGAGATGTCATTGATGTAGTATGAACTGAGGATTTGCTGTTTTACAGAGCTCTTTTGTTAGGAGTACCATGACTGATAGCATTTTTTTTGTCTAGGATTGAAATGTGAATTATTTTAGGTACCTCCCAGACCTTATTTGAGCCCTTTTATTAAGAGTACCATGACTGATAGCATTTCTTTTTTGTCCCGGATTGAGATGTGAATGATTTTTGGTACTTACCAGAACTTATTTGAGTTATTTTGCTAAGAGTATCATGACTGATATAATTTCTTTTCTGTGCAAGACTGAAGTGTGAATTATTTTACTTCCTGCCAGACTTTCTTTGTTTTGCTGCCACAGGTACTATCACAGTGTTCTTGCTCACAGTGAAATTGATGTGAAGAAGATAATGCATGGATTTATGCAGGAACAAATACTGTTTTAAGCCCTCCTTCAATATCATTAAGGTGGTTAGACCATCTTCCTCACCAAATATTCATCTGAATCTTTCTGGCCTGCCTTACTTGGCCCCATTGCCAGCTCCTATTTTAGTGAAACCAAACTTCAACACATAGCTGACAATGTAAATGTTGACAGAAGTATCAGTGCCAATGTCATTGTCTGATTTGGGACCACAGTTTTAATGACTGGAACAGCTGATGCCAACCTTCCCACCAGCATCAATGATCCTGATATCAGTGCCATGGATTTCAAGAAGTGCTCTGCTTTGAGGCTTAGGCTTGATCTGTCAGTGTCATAGCCAGTCCAGATTATTTTCAATGACATTGCCAATGTCGCAAAGATCATCATTCCAACTTTCGAGGTACTACACATGAAACTGAACCCAGGGTAAACACATGTCCTGACCTTAAAGTTCCTGGTTGTGATTTCGGTTTGCACTCTGGGCCCATGCTAATGGTTTTGACATTGGCCCAGATGATTTTGATACCTAGCCATTTAGGACTGATCCCATTGCTTGTGACAACATTTTCAGTATCATCCATTGTAGTCATGGTGTAGCCCTTGATGCATTTGTTGCCTTTTACACCTGAACAGTTAAATTTGCACCAGAGAAATCCCTCTGTCTGCTACTTTTGATAATCACCATCTCTCTAATCAAGACAGAGGAGTTGATAGGCTCATGCATAGTAGGTCTATCATATCTGGAAAAGCTCAATTTTCAACTTTCTCATTGGACTTACCTCCCCATTTAATGGTATGGGAATGTTCATATACTCATTCCAGTGTCTTCCAGCATTATATATCAGTGAAAATCAAGGCATAAATTCCAACAATCCCTCCAGTTGACCCTAGGTTTGATGAGGTTTTAGAGTTGACGAAGCAAACAGGGGTGACACACTGACACCATGGGTTCTCTTTACTGTGTCTTGCACGAGGCATTTTGTCCCCCCAACTTTCTTCATAGGTTGTGCAGTATGATGGTAAGCTTGTGACTAGGGCAGAGTGATGAAACAATGATGCAGTGGCTGAGTGGCTCCATTCCTGAAGAGACTAGGCAATATTTTCTAGCACTCAAAGACTGTATTTGGACACAAAGACTGATTTCATAGGTGAAATAGTTTCACAGTTTTCATTTTCTGCTAAAGGATTGTTGAAGTAAAAAGTCTTGTAACAAAGATTAGACTGAACATCAGTTGCTGAGATTCTGCATGATGCTATATTTAGGGAGTATTATTTAATGGTGACAGAGTTATCATTCCACTCAACTATCTGAAAGTAGTATGAGCCATGTTTAGGCATGACCCATACAAAGAGGGAGCTTCTGATATCATGTGCTTGACATAATATGCCTATACAGATCAAGCTGATGATAAAAAACTGTAAAACATGATTTATGTTCAGAAATTACAATAGGAATGAAGATATGATGCCTTATGATATTCCATTTTTATGCTAGCTAACAGTGGGAGATGACATGTTCCTGTATAAGGACTAAATTGTTCTCACTTGAGAAGACATTTTAAATATTCCCTATGGTTTTGCAGTTATATAGCATAATTTAAAATGTTTTTAATGTATTTAAATATATCTTTGCAAATCATAGAATCACTGTAGAAGTAATACAGCTTCATAGGTAGATAGTAGGCTAACAGTCTGTAGACTATCACAAGCCAAGCCAATAACCTGAGGTCAGAATCAAACCCCATATGTGTGAGATAATGATACACAGTTTGTGAGTTCATAGAGAGAATTCCAGGTATTCTCAGACTCATAGGTAAATGGACTTTAGAATACGGCCAATGAAAATCTTTTAAAGAAATGTAATTACTCTAATTTATTTGTTACTTATCTACCCTCATGGAATACACTGTCACAGTATTTAGCTCTATACTCAGGGAAATTACTGATTGTCATCTTTTCATATCCAAGTTACCTATCTTAGGTTCTCTTTTAGAAACCAGTAACAGATGAAAGGCTAGAGGTTTTCTGCAAAAGAGACAATGGGACTAGAATTTACCACATTCATAATTTCTGTCTGTAGTTCTATGTCAGGAACAGAGCAGCTGTGCAAATTCCTGTCCTTCAGCACTGTCTCTGATACTCAGAAGAACTACCAACTACATACTAGCTATCCCTACTAATATAAGTAATGGGACCAGAACTGTGTACCAAATGGTAGTGTTTGCATAACTGACATTGTTCTCTTTATATGCGATGTGTTGCATAGCAACATAGCACAGTGGAGCTTAACATTAGTGCATATTTTTGAAAAACGCTAGCAAACCAAACTTTTGTGGGTAGCAATCATTACTAGTATTGCTGTCTTCTGTGATGTACTCTGATTTGCTACCATAATGACACCCTCCTCCCACCTACAACTATAATGCTGCTAATAATGGCCACCCTAATACTAGGGAGTCCCAAAAGATAGTACCTCAACTGGGATTATTTTATAAGCCGACCTTATAATCCCCATTATTTGGGTTATCCAGTGATTTGATACAAATTATAGGAATATTCTTTTTGCCACAAATAAACATGCCTTGCTGACGATTATACAGGCCATCTCATGCTAAATCATATGTTGCAAAATTGTTTAGGCATAGATTTATAGAACTATCATTCTCTTTGGAGATGTTTTTCACCTTGTTTTGAGTGTTATAGAGGGTTTGTTGTTGTTGTTTCCAGACACAGATCTGAATATTCATCTAAATTTGTATTGCTTTTTGGATCTTTCCGAAAAGTATAGTGGGGCTTTAATATGGATTTAATCACACTTTTCGAAGGTCTATCAGCAGACCGGCATGATTTAGGGATTTTTGGCTTAACACCAGTAGGCCAAGAAGATTTGGGGACTAATAACAAGCCCATAGGAGACCCATGCACTATGCTATTTTCTAGATTAACCAAAAGCATGAAGACATTGAGATCTCATATTTGGCACCTAAGGCTTTTTAAAGCATATAAGGTTTAGGACATTACCCCACGTGGGCTTAGAGCAAAAATGCAACCCTGGGTTAGTCAGATGGATGAATAACTCACTCAGGATTGGGTCCAAGCCCAACATCAGGCATCCACGCTATTTGTGGGGGATCTCAGTACGTACCATGAACAAGCTATAGATAAATGCATTTCAGAGGTTAGACAGATCTGTGAGGAAGCTAAAGTTTATGAGGGGGAAACAACTTTCAACAGACATTTGAACACCCTAGCCAAAGATTTATCACAATTGGAGCAATAACTTAAGAAGAAAAAGATTGACAAATTTAACAGGGATGTCAATGACCATCAAAAAGGGAAACCATTTAATACACACAGAAATGTTCGTTTTCAAGACACCATACAAAGACATATTAAGAAAAGGAAAAGATGCAGGTCGATCCTTAGGAATAGAACTGAGTTTTCAGAGACAATTTCTGGTGATGAATCATCTGCCACTGACTTAGATTCTATCCCTATTCAAGAGTTCCCAGTAGCCAAGAGAAAACCAGTGAATGACCCTTTAGGGTCAAAAGACACAGGAAGGGTAGAAAGCACAGGGTCAATAAACAACATAGAGCAACTTTTGAAACAGATGTTATCATAAGCAACAACAATGTACATAACATTTCATCATATAATCTTACAAACGGTGAAATAAAGTTGCTGAATAAGGGACTAAATTTTGTTCCTGCCTTCTTTGTTAATGAACATGTTTTGGTTAATAATGTAAATGATTTTTGCAGAATTTTGAACCTGAAATTGTTTTTTTCAGAAAATGATCAAGCTCAGAGATCTACTGACTTCCAGTTTCGCAAGTCACAATTTATGTCACCACTGGACAGTTATGCCTCGGTCTTTAGAGAATGTGTTCTCAAAGATTTACATTTTCATGGTAGGACTTTTTCCAGTACTAAACAGAATCTAACCAAAGATGAACAGGTAGCTTTAACTAAACTTAGCAATAACCACAACTTAGTCATTTTACCGGGTGATAAGGGAGGGGCTGTCATTGTGATGGACAGGGAACAATACCACAGGGAGGCCGAGAAACAATTATCTAATGCCCTTTTCTACATGTGTATGCATCTGGTCCTGACTTTTAAGTTTAAAAAAGAGATAGACCAGTTTTTACAGCTGACATATGAAGAAGGCATTATCACACAGGAAACTAAATATCGTCCTGAAGATATAAAACAAGTATAGTGACGCATGACTACCACACTGTTTATTTGTGTGTTCTAAGTCCTGTCACATTGTTTCAGACATGATCTTATTTCAGGCATGAGCCAGCAGGCAATTTTATGAAAATTTTCCAGGTTGCTAAAGGAAGTACCTGTACTGTAGAAGGAAGCAAAATGAGTGTTAATGGAATATTTCAATGGTATAACAAAATCATCTTGCTGCAAAAAGTCCAGTTTGCATTTTCTAAGTGTAATGCATCTTTTACGACTTCTGACTGGTGATATTGGATCTGGTGACTTGGTGGATTTGACTTTGTAGATAATCAGTGTGATACTGTGAGACAGTGATCCCTGAAGCACAGTGTCCACCTTTCACTTGTTCAGACAGTTTATTTAAATCCATTCCAGTGTTATGCCATTCCTGCCGTGAGACTAGATATGATGTTTTTTTTTTTACAAACTGAAAAAGCATATATTTAATAAATGAAAATGGCAATTAACATTTCGTGTGACATAACAATCCTGCCAAAATGTCAATCATGTCCTACATAATGTACATACGTAGGTAGAGGGTTACTATGGCAATTAACATTTCGTGTGACATAACAATCCTGCCAAAATGTCAATCATGTCCTACATAATGTGCACACGTAGTTAGAGGGTTACTATGGCAATTAACATTTCGTGTGACATAACAATCCTGCCAAAATGTCAGTCATGTCCTACATAATGTACATACGTAGTTAGAGGGTTACTATGGCAATTAACATTTCGTGTGACATAACAATCCTGCCAAAATGTCAATCATGTCCTACATAATGTACATACATAGGTAGAGGTTTACTATGGCAATTAACATTTCGTGTGACATAACAATCCTGCCAAAATGTCAATCATGTCCTACATAATGTACATACGTAGTTAGAGGGTTACTATGGCAATTAACATTTCATGTGACATAACAATCCTGCCAAAATGTCAATCATGTCCTACATAATGTACACACGTAGTTAGAGGGTTACTATGGCAATTAACATTTTGTGTGACATAACAATCCTGCCAAAATGTCAGTCATGTCCTACATAATGTACATACGTAGTTAGAGGGTTACTATGACAATTAACATTTCGTGTGATATAACAATCCTGCCAAAATGTCAATCATGTCCTACATAATGTACATACATAGTTAGAGGGTTACTATGGCAATTAACATTTCTTGTGACATAACAATCCTGCCAAAATGTCAATCATGTCCTACATAATGTACATACGTAGTTAGAGGGTTACTGATACCATGCATCCACTAAGAGAAAATGTGTATACCTTTTCTGAATGCTATCATTACTGGCTATCCTGGGATGGTTCAAACAGAAAAATTTGGCTCAGTCTAACTGGTCACATCACAGTATCTGTGGCCACCTTTTTAAAGCTAGTGTTGATATACTGATTAGCTGGATGTGCTATCAGAGAAATCTGTTTTTATTGTGATAACAGGGAGTGTCATGAAAGGAAAATGTTGTTGCCGTCAGGCATTTGCAATGTCTCATCTGTCTCTGTATCTGCAAACATGAAAGCATATAACCCTGCCAATGGCTTATTTGTGTCACTACTGACAGCCCATTATGTATAAATCATTAACATTAATTATAAGACACTATACTTGCCTTCGTACCAATAATATTCAGACACATTTAGTCTTCAGAGTTTGCAATACAAAATCAATTGCCATTGTCTTCTCTTAGAATCCCTTTTTATTTAATTGAAGTTGCTTTAAAGGAAGGAGAAAGGAAAGGAGAACAGTGAGGAACTGAGTGAGGGGAAAACCCACATGCCTGTGTTGTTTAGACAATTTGAGGATTACATTTGCTGAACACATTCTGGACAAAAAAAAAAAAACATAAGATCAACAGGGCAATTCAACAATCAGTGTCCTGTAGTACATTTTATGACTGTGACAGAAGTAAATCTCTATTCTTTCCACATAAGAAACAGATATATCAGCACTCATTTTTGTGCAGAAGGTGTTCGCACAGGTTTAAAATATGAAATTGTTTTATTAACTCAGCCACCAATAATTACTAGACTATAATGCAAAATGTGTCATAATGATATTGTGACTAATGTCATAAGCTTGCTTGGACTTATTTTGTTTACTCTCTGTAACCTGTATTACAAACAGAAGCTAGCATTTTCCATACATGCCTCTGCATACCTGCAGGGAAAACTATAGAAATATAACATTACACATGCCAGAGAAACATGCTGTCAATCTTAACAAAAGGAGATAGCTTTGCAAGTAATCTCAGCTGTCTTTGCTTCTGCAGATTCAAATTGAAGCAAATTGAATGCTCATCATATAATTAAATGACATTGTCCTCTTTGTGTAGACTAATGCTTAAATGAGTGGGGCCTATGTGCAGAGGGAGAAAGAGCAGCCACGTATAAACAGTTATGTAGACGCAGATGAACATGATCCCTCAAAAACCCTTTCATGCCAGAGATTCGCACATTGGGGTATTTTTCAGACACCTTACAGCCTTAGGCTTGATATACATTTGAAATGTATAGTTAAAGTCAAGGTTATAGTGACACTTTTTTCATTATAATAGGCATTCCTGTCCACCTTTAGTTATCAATACTGCAGGCATTTGTAGTTTGATTATGATTCAAAGTAAGAAGAAATAACATGCCTGAAAGCCTTGCACATAGACAGTTTCATGGTGAAAGGACCTTGGCTTTCAGAGGTCAAGATAACTCAGATGTAATTGATCTTCAGCATTTAATGACTGCATTTTCACACATACGTGGTAATAATGATACATTTTTTTTATCAGACTAACAAAACCGTAGACATTATGCATCCTTTCAAGGACACAGTCTGTTGTTTAAGTTCCATAATGCATACCTGGAGTACAGACATCTGAAGATGTGAAAGCTTAGATACCATATCTTTTTTTGTGAAGCTGATGAAAAGCTTCATTATCAGCGCACTAATTGCTTTGGATTTGCTCAGGATATGACAGCACTTTGCAGCACATTCATACTTGCTTTCACATAGGCTTGATTCATTGTCCGAGAGTGAAATACTGCTTTAGAAACGGCAATCAGTGACTGACATGCTGTTGTTTTCATCTACACTAAATTAAAGGATTTTCTGTATTTACATTCAAGACTTATATACGCTAATGTTAAGTGTTCGGCTACTTTTCATTATGCCTTAGAAACTAAAGTTCTATTTTATGCGTTTGAACACACATTTCAAACATACAGTATGATATGATGTTACATGTTCATGCATAGGAAGTATATTCACTGAGAAAACATGCACAAAAATAAGGCGTTTGTAAGTGTATTACATTGTCATAACTAAATACAGGAGACAGGAGGTAACAGACATGCTGTACCAATGAAGAAAAACAGGACAAATCATCTTGTATCAAGAAAATAACCAGAACATTGCCTCATAATATAGCTGCTAAACCCAGTACCTTAAAAATTTACTTGGTTGAGACAGCTTAGCTCTCGAATAGTCTAAAGTGATAACAGATAATGCAGTGAGCGGAACATTGTGATTACACTAAAAAAATTAAAAAAAGCTAAACTTGTTAAGAGCTAATGTAGCATGAGACACAAGCATAACTCTGCTTTCAAAAGTGTAATGCTACATGCCTTTTATGTGCTGTGATAGTCTGGTATAACAGAGTAACTTATTTAAATTAGAGCAGTATTTAAAAATTGCCCCTGATTTTTTCCTCATTTCTCTATTCAACAGAGCTTGCTAAGTGCTTTACTGGATTTCTAAGCCTGTGAAACACTTTGGCTTTTTTATTTTTTTTAACAGGTAAGTACATGGAGTAGTAGTAGTCCATGCACTACAGAGATATTATTGGGTCTCACTGTTATTACATGTTCTCAACATGGATGCCAAGACCAACCACTGCTTGAGAGGTGAATTTCTTGACATCTATGTCTCAAATGCATAATATAGAGGATTATGACTACATTGCCGATAATAACCTATTTATGATTGGAGACTTGATCATAATTCTCTGTAGTGCATGGAGCTATAGCTGCTCCATGTATTACTAGTTACAGTAAAAAACAAAAAAAAAAGAGTTTTTCTATTTTTTAATGCCATAAAGTACTTAGTAAGTGCTGTCAGAGTAACACAGTCCCTTACATTTCCACTCACATTGCCATGCCTGCAAACTGTCCAGATGTTCACAGAATGTACACATTTTTCCTCATTTGGTTGGTGTGCTATAAAGTCCATAGCTTTCAGAAAAATTGCTGAGGACTGAAGTCATTAAATAATGACATGCATTTAAGTTTCAGTCATCATATCCTTCAGAAAATACATGCAAACACACCTACTGTTATTCTAGTAACATTTTAAGCTTGTAACAGGATATAGGGAAAAAATTACCGACAAACAGCAGGCAAAAACAAATGCTTTATTCTTCTGCTGTCATTTGCTGGTCAGTAGTAACAGACTTCACTGCCTGGCAAAAAGACTTGACCTTAACTACCTATCCAGGGAGTGCTTAACATTTATTAAGACTGGGTCTCAAGCCACTGTAGCACTTAACTGATTTGTCGTTTTCCAAATATCAGAGCATAATCACTTTGCTCCATGTACTGCAATGTGGTTACGATTGAGACCAGGTTTGTTATATACTTCAAGCATTATCTATAAAGATGTGGTTCATAAAAATAAAAGCAGTAACAGGAATGATTAAAAGCTTTAATCATAGCAATTGACCATTTTCTTCTCATCATAGCTTCACGTATATAAATAAGATAATCTGTTTCTTTTAAAATTGAGGTTTTTTGATATCTTATACGCCTACATTATAGATTAAAAGTATAGTGGTCATCCGATGAAGTTCCATTACTGACATTTTAAAATCCACCTCATTAAGGCAGACATCACTGCACTTCATATCAGGTCCCTCTTGAAACATAATTTTATTTAATGTTGTCAGGCAAAATGATTCTTAGTAAATCTCTGAAAATATACAGATAACAATGATGTCACAGTCAGGAAGTCAAAGTAAGGAGGCTGCCATTTGGTGACTAGAAATTATTTGAAAGGACCCCAGTGACAGTATTAAGAAGAGTGCAGATATTTTAAGCAGTTATAAGGAATAACTGCTAGCAATGTTTGGTAGAAAATGAAAGGCTTAAACTCCTGTGCGTGATAACACAAGGTGCTCCACCACTGGGCATGTTAAAACAAAGGTGTACTGCTGCAAACAATATTTAAAAAATGCTATGTGAGATTATTATTATTATTGTAATATACCTGCCTTACGTTCTTCAAATTTTATTTTGTAACCATGTTAAATATTGAAATTAAGACATCCTGAATGCAATGCAACAAGTAACCATGGTATATCTTCTTCTTCTCCTTTCGGCTTTCCTGTTAGGAGTTGCCATGGTATAATGATGAGCTCAGAAAAAAAGATGCTTAGCATTTCCCCATGTTTACTTGTATTTCTTTTTTAGTATTGTATAAAGAAATACTACAAATAAAAAAAATAGAACGAATGTCCTAGTTGCTCAAAAGTGTCTGAATACTATTATTCAGATTGTAACTATATTTATTCCTATATTTTATTAAGATTGCGATAGATTTATATAATTAAATAATTAATTCCTGGAACAATATGTTTATATGACAGATATACATCTGTACGACATGCATAGATGATTTCAGCATATTCAGTTATATGATGGACTTAGCCAGAGATATTCAGAAAAAGCAAATAATAACTGGCAACACTAATCTTTATGAAGTCATTCCCATGATATGTTTTATGTATGTATAGCTTCTATATCTCACTGCTAAACACATACTTTTATTTATTTATTGATTTATTGATTAATTGATATAGTGATTGATTTACATTTGTTTATCAGGATAGTCTAACTGGGCTATTGACACTTTTTGCCAGACACCTGGGAAGTAAGCACCACAACTGATTAAAGCGACAAGGATGGTGAAAAATATGAATAGAACTAGGGACTATATAAGGAAAAAATTATATGAAAACAGAAAAAAACATTATGGTGCTCAAAAAGTATAAGAAAAAGTATAACAAAAATCCACATGCAAAAAGAAAACAAGATATAGATCACATAGTGCATAAAAGTCAACTTAAACAACTAAGTAGTTTATTTTGTCCAAGACAAATATATACATTCTATGTGCACATGTCAAAAGATAAGCAAGTTTAGGATTCATGGGATTATTTGTCTTTAAAAAAGTGCATTCTGATATTGATAAAATGCACGTAAAATCCATTATCCTGTTTTGAAAAAAGAATAGACAACATAATTGTGTTTTGATGTAAGAATCATTTTTTTTTAGTCGGACATTTTGAAATCATTTTCCACGAACAATTATGTAACAAAAATATAGAAAACATTCAATTGAATAAAAGCCGTGATTTCAAGGACTGCTACTCACCTCTATTGTTGTTGAAATTCCGTTGTGTGTTGTGTACCTAATGAAGTGTCCTACATTTTTTGTAAAAAGAACTAGGATACAGTAATGCAACTGTTACTCATGTAGGTACTGCAATGTAAAGAGTTGGAAAATACACTACAAAAGCTAAAAGGAACATTGTTGGAGCATACTATTTGAGACTAATTGTTGGAGCAAAATCCAAAGGGCTAGTAAACACGAACTTTACATAAAATTGTATATATTGTGTTGGTATTTTTGGTTCTCATATGCCACAATATAAAAAATAGTTCAGCATTTTTTTGATTTCATACTTTTTTATATAAATTACATGGGTCTGCCATTCACTCTGCTTACCCCCTATTGCCCAGTAAACATTTTTTTAGTAACTTACCATGTTATGTAAGGCAACAAGAGCATTCTCTACCTAACACACTTTTGGAAACTAGATGCTTGAGCTTAACAAAGTCAGGCATGTAACTATCCATGTTTCTTTTTCTGTACAAGGCAAGACCTACAACACTATCTCTTGTTTCTGAAAGTGTGAACAAGTTTTGGCGACAGTGCATTCTTTTCCATCTAACAGCCATGCACTTTACTATGGTTCAGCTAAAGGTCATGTCATTTCCTTTTATCAGGTATGTACTGAGCATCTACAATGACTGCCTGGTTTAATGTGTTAAAACAAAGGATGTCTAGGAACTTACAGAAAAGGAGTAACAGTTCTAATCTAAGCACATGCCCCCTCCCCTTCTCCATTCTTCTTTCTAAAACTCTTTGTCATTTGTGTCACTAAACACATAATGCCTCACATGTCATTAAGGCCAGGACATTTTTTCAGAATTTTGTCAAGGTTAGTGCCAGCTTTAGTAGTTGACAAAGCAGTATAAACTTCTGGTAATTTTTTGCTTTACACTGTTGATAGGGACTGAGAAGTCATAGAACTAAAAAAGGTTTTGTTTATGGCATCATGCTTTATTTGTAAGGGAAATTAAACAATGGATCAGATAGCTGCCACAGTATTATGACATACAGTGACATGCAAGGATGATGAAATAGTCCATATCTGATCATGCCAGAAATGGATATTTTTTAAATAGCAAATATTATTTCCATTAGTTCTTAGTTCTGGTGCTTACAGGATAAAAATATTTATACATCTGCAGACTTCCCAAGTTGGTACATGTTTTCATTCTAAACAGTCAACAACAGGAAGATGGGGTTGACATAATGACTAAGGTGTTAACCTTAGAGACGCAGGGTACACTTGGCTGTTACTCATGACAAAAGTATCACAAAGCCATCCAAGCATTCACATAATTAAATTATTTATTTTTTCCAATACCAGCAGACTCGCGCTAAGTGCTGCACTCTCTCACATTCATGGCATTAAATGGATTTCACTGAAATTCTGGCTCATGCAGCAGTCCTCTGTTTATTGAAAATTAATTTGTTTTAATGGAGTGATAATATTTGTATAAAATCACATAATCATCGTCCTGTTTCTGGGGAAGAAAGCAATCTCTCTAACAGAAGATCAATCAAGTGAGGAGTAACATCTTTAAGTTTCTTAAATCAGATATCTGCAGGCATTACCTTAGAAGAGTGAGCTATAAAAACTTTACCTGTGGCTATTTTTCACATATTACTGCTACGTCAATTTTATGTGAAAGTTAACATAGATAAAGCATATATTTCACAGACAAAACGTGCTGTAAAATCAAAAGAAGTAGTAAAGAGCACTTGTGATCAGTATTGTCTATAATTCACAAGAATATATTTATTTTTTTATTTTAATAAAACATATAGTGCTTTCTTTCCTGTCTTTGACATTGCTTGCACGTTGAAATTCAGATGATAAGATAAGGCAACCATACCTGCACAATCAGTCGCATTAATTATTTTAAGTGTTAATTATATATGTATTGTAAAATGGACACTCTGTGGTATGTTCTCTGGTTGAGATTAAGATTTATTTAAGTGATTGTTGTAAAGGTACATTACAAGCTGTCTCTTTCACATTTTGCAATACAGTTTTTGGAAGACTATCCCTGTAACTTGGCAAAGAGAAGGTGGGCATGTTTTCCGTTTCTGTGACTTTGGATACTTAGAAGTATTCCGGATTATTTGTCTCACAAAATGTATTCAAGCATGCTTACTTAACAAAACAGGACAATAACTACATCTCTTTTAATTTAAAATTAACACTACAGGTAACATTTATGAGGGGACCGAAGTCTATCGCTTACCATAAGGCAGTGTTTGACAAACGTTTTCTAAGTGGTATTCTACAAGCACACAGCCATTATTAAATCAATGAAACTATGTCCTTTTTTAGCAAAAAGTGTTGTTTCTCATTTTGTGCCTCAGAATATTTTACTGAACACCAGCTAGGAGAGGAATAGAAAAGAAGACTGCATTGTAATGACACCTGTTGGAAAGAGAAAGTAGTGATTCTCAGATTAGGGAAGCATATTTGAAAAAAAATGAACTATTATTGATAAATATCTTACCACCATTCTTCAATAAAATATAAAAAGAACACTCAGCAAGAAACACTCTCTGACCACAAAAAGTATGTGAGCTATCCTTTTTTTCACAAACAGTGCATATGTGTGCATCCTGCTTTGAAAAAAAAAAAACACCTAACAAACTGGAAGTGCAGCACCTCCTCCATAACATCTTTAAGACATGAGGAAATGCATAGCTGCAGACATGTTTTTTTTTTTAATTCAGTTTAATAATTGTGTAGATGGGGTGAATCAGTGACCCTTTTCAGCCATGACTTGATTTCCAATATAACTAGAAAAATGATAGTAGCAATATAGATAATCAGAGAACCACAACTGATGCAGGATGCACTCAGTTAATAGACAGCTGCATCTAGCATACAGCACTTTTAGCATCCTAAACAATATGATAAAGAATTATGTGTACTACTGGGTAGTAGAAATGTTAAGACTATAACCAGAATAAATTAAAAAGTGGTTGATACAGAATGCAAACACAATATTTTAAAGCATAGGTTAGGCACAGTACAGCTTAACAGAGAAATCTAAGCACAAACACTTTTACATAAAGGTGAGCTCAGCTTAACAGATATGTCAAGGAGATAAGAAAATTTAAATGATTAGGGCTAACCACCTGACCACTTGGTCAGAAAAACGGAATCTGATATTTTGTTTACTGTTACAATTTGTATAATTTTCAGCATGTTTTTCAGTTACTTGTGTAGCTATAAGTGGCTGAGATCAAGTTCCACAGGTGTTAAGTGCTCAGATCATAAGATGCTACAGAATAGAACACATCAGCTCCTATCTGGTAAGGGAATTACTGTCAGCAGTATTTCTAAGTGTGCATGTCAACAACGATTTCTGTATTTTGTGAGATTTCTCCACCCATGTTTCTGCAACTGTGGAATTGGCATATATAGGTTGGGGGGGCTTTAGGACTTATCCCAAACATGGGGTTTACAGAGGGGCTTGCTCCCTTGCAAACAAATGTTTAGAGTTGAATGCTTTAGTGTTGACATTTGATTCCTTTGTGTGTGCCATTTTTGATCTTGAGTATCTTGATGTTTATGATATTTATTTATTCATTGACATTTGTTGACTGTGAAAGTCCACTGGGCCAGAGACCCATTTTTCAGTGGAGGCCCGGGGAGAAAAGCACCAATTACAGTTACAAAATATTGTTACATAACAGCATATCTGCAAGTAATGACAATGTATAATGGTAATTACAACATTAAAGTATTGATTCAAAAGCATTCATATCCAGTGTGTTTGTTTGTAAGTCATACAGTTAAACAGTCATATAAATAAATACTCTATTAAGCTTTACTGCAGTTCAAATGGCTAGAAGTGGAATAATACCATTGAGATAAAGTAAAGGTGTCACAGGGAATCATTTTATATTGTGGCTTCTCAGTAATTTGGCGTTTAAGGTTTTACAAGGGATCATTTTATATTGTACATCATTAGAAGTCACTTGTGGATTTGCATTGTTAGTGTGTTCTATAAGGCTGTTAAGTACATCATGAGAAGTTTCAACATCTAAGGCTCCATATATTTGAAAGATGGAGCATTCAGAAATACATATTCCATTTCTCAAGACATTGGGTAGAGTGTATCATGAATCCAAAAGACACATAGTATGCCTCAGCTAGTAGAGTGAAACTTTTCATTTCTGAAGCATGTGAATGTTCAATTGTTTTACTTTCCATTAAAGTACAGGAAAGTCATTGCTTCAGTAACATTAAATGAACATTTCTGTTCAGGACTATGGAATGCAAAAGTAAATTACTTACTAAATTGATTCCAAGCAGATCTACCTGAATCGGTAAACAAACTATGATCTTCATTTGTTGTTAACAATATTGTTCAGAGCTACAAATCTTAACGCTATTAGTGTTGGTAATTTTCTGCATTGTGGTTACTGACAATGCAGAAGTGAAAAAGTTCATCACAATATCTAATACTGCATGAAGAAGCTTAACATCTCCTTTAATTTGCACTGCATAGTTGTCCTTCGTGTTTGTCTTGTATGCATACTATACTGCCGTGCATCAAGAGTCCTGGCCTTGTGGCTTTTAAGGAATGAATCACTCTCACTTGGTAAAGACAGAAATGAGTTGGTAAACATGGTTATACAGTTAAAGTACAACACATTATCATTTTGTTTAGGGAGTTCCTTGAGAAGAAATGAGGTTTGGAAACAGACAAATTTGTCCAGGGACATCTTCAGATGGGAGTTTAGATTGAAATAGTAATGGGTTTCGAGAGGGTTATGGAAGAAACTAGTTGGGGGAGGGGGTTAAATAGGAAAGTAGGATGAATGGGAGGAAATGAGGTAAGTGTAGGGAGGGGATGAATACATTTTGTGAGAGTATAACTGGATAAGATATCACATTTTGACGTGCACTAGCTACTGCAAGAGTTATGTCCATGATGACCTGTAGGTAATGGGGAACAGGTATCCCTGCAGTTACTTTGGTAATTATGGTAGAATTGGGTTACTAAGGGGTTTTTTCATTCGGTACTTCTTAGTGCTCTAGGTATAGTTGCTGCAAGTTACAAATGTTTTTCTTCCTAGTATAGTTGGGGGCAGGATTTTGGAATTTTCAATGTTCCAGTTCCATCTTTTGGGGGATTAGCAGGAGAGTGCTGTGCTGGTGGCTGAGTGTTTCATTGATGAGAGTTCTGTTGGCTCTATTGGTTCATTTTCTGTGGCATGTGGCCCTGCATCCCAACTGTGGAGGGATTTTGGAGTGTCTGGATTTTGTTTTGTATTTTGGTCGGTCCCACAGAAAAAAACTTCCCCCCTTTTCCCATATGTATTCGAGGGAGTGAAGTTACTGGGTGGCATTTGTGGGAGTTTTGGACTTCTTGTCTTCCAGAGCATGCATGTGGATGCAAATCCTGTTATTCTAGTGGTTTGGTAAGTGAATAAGAACAATGTTTTGGATGTCTTTATTTTAGTGCTCTTCCAGTTGATGAGCACTATCTTTCCTCTGAATGGAGTATGGTTGCAAAAGGAGGAGGGGCACGTGACTAACAGTCACTGTGAGCATGTGTGTGGTTGTGGGGGATTTTAGTGGTATGGGTGTTCTGGGTGTGGTTGGCTGAGCTGTTGCCTTGGTTTCAGATATTTTCACGAGTTGCAATGCACCTGCAAGTAAATACTGGCAGGCAATGGAGTTCAGATGACATATCTTTAAGAAAATTCATGCTGAAGTAAAATCAGCTTATGTGAAAAACAGTGTTTTTTGTTTGTTTGTTTGCACTGAGGCAGGGGACATGCTGTCATGTTCCTCTCCCTTCTTACTGTAAACATCTGAAAACTTTTATACATTATAACAGATATTATTATTTTCTATAGCCTTATCAAATTCCCAACACTCCTTATATGCACATTTCTATGCTTTAATTTTTCTTTCTGTGGTTTTATTGTCCTTTAACCACCAGGTAAGTTTAATGCCAGGACAGAGTCAGTTGTAGGTTAAATAAAAAAATGCAAATGTTTTTATTGGTCATTTTCTTTTTAATTTTACTATATAATGACTAATGAATTTGTATTTAATTGTCTGATGAAGTCTTAATACCAAGTTGACGAAAACGCATTGTCCTGTTTTAAAGCGTTTACCTGTTGGATTATCTGTGGTTTTTACTGGAGATTAAATAAAGTGCGGTCTTTTTGGTGCGCTATTTCCATTTTTCATATTTTTATTAAATAAAAAAAAAAAAAAAAAAAACCTCTTCTGAAGCCATGCCCATATTTGCCATATCGGCAATTGAGCTATTGTGTATTTGCATCTTCTGAAGTGTTTAGCCACAGTAGGGGCATCATTTTGAAATTATTTTATTATAAAGCAGGGAGTTGTAATAGTTGGCCAATTATTTTGCTATTCTTGCTACTTGGTATTAGACTTTTTAACTTGACCAAAGTGATCAGGATGATAAACTCCATGTTGGTCTATTCTACTTGGTCTTGACTTGGATTTAGTGGTGGTTTGGTGTTTTGTAGGCCTTGGCTCTTTTTGCAGACTGTCTGGAGCTGGTGGTGGCTAGGGACCTTTACGGTCATTAAGGTTGGTGCATCAAGGTAGTGGATACTATGACTTGTGGGAATGTTACAGAATGTCTAGAATTTTGTCTCATGTTTTTATAACAGCTTGGGGGGGTACAGGCAGGGAGGGGTAAGGACACTCTCACAGCTATGTTCCTGTGGATCAGGTAGACCTTGGCACGGGGGAGGAGGGGTTGGGGTGCTTTCGTCCTTGCATTGGCTTTGTTACTTTTCCAACAATACAGTGGGTCTGTAGCTGTAAGGAGTGGACTGTGGCCTGTACAAGCTTATTTGCTGATTGGGAAATATTGAGTAATTCTTACTCTGATTTTAACATTAGCAGGGGTAACCGACAGAAACCATGACTAGTTTGCCCTGTATTATGGGAGCCATTTTCAATAGCCTCATAGCTTTCATATATATATATATATATATATATATATATATATATATATATATATATATATATATATATATATTTTTTTCACAGGAAGGAAAGGTATGCATAGATTATCTGGGTATTTGCCTCATAGTTTGGTCTGTTCTCACCATTGGTGGTTATTGGCTAATTCTTAAGAGGGCAGACATTTGAGCTCCGAATTCCCCCCCTTCAGGAAATTAAAGTTAGTGTGACAGGGTGGGCTTGGAGTTGGGTGTGGCCCAGACCAGCTGTATATGTTGTAAGGCCAGTATATCTTTGTCAGACCAATATATACTAAATAATAGGCTGAGACATACCCCTCAATGGCACAGTTTTGTAGTATATCCAGTTTTTGGTCCTGTGTTTTGGTTTATTTCTCATAAATGTATGGTGGCCTATGAAATCATCATGAAGTCAGAAAATAATGGCTGACACTTGAGATTCAGGCTTATACCCTTCAGAGAATTCATGGTAGTACAGGATCTGTTATTCTATCAGTTTTCTAAGTTTGTAGGTGCAACTTTAAGTGACTTTAGTTTTGGGGCCTGGTCCTTCCATTATTTATAGCTTTGTGCAGAGCTCTTGTTCTCAGAGGTTAAGTAGTGTGGGTTGAGAGTGTCTGTGTTGAAGGGCCTTGGGTTGTGAGTGGATTGTGCTATTTCGTCCAGGACAACCTGTGTCTGCAGACTGGATAACTAATTTATTGTCGGTGGTAGGGGATGGGCATATGTATGTTGTGTTGCCACACAGACACAAGAGAATGGGTTGATTAACAGCTTTAATTGGGGGGGGGGGTTACAGAGCTTGTAGGGATGAAGGGGCTGAATTGTTGAACTTTGGGACTGATGGGGCACTCCTTCAAGAGGTGTTTTACCTGTTTTAAGCACTGTAACTTTATTGCTGGGTACATGTTGCAGTTAGAGCCTTTGTAGAGTAAAGCATCACATGAAACGCTGCTAAAGTTTTCACTTCTACCACAGGAATAGATACTTTTCGTTAATATGCTAATTTGAGTAAGTGTACAGGGTTGTCTGTGTAGTACTTGTTACAGAAAGGCTCCTAAGACTGTTTTGTGGGAGGGGAGGAACATTAAGTTAAGTTGACTCATACGGTGTATTTTGGGAATTATGGACGGTCATGAGGTCATTCAGGTATTCCTATCTCTGCAGTTACTGCTGTCTGGGTCATAAAGCTGTTTGCTGCATTACGTTTTGTTGCTGGTGGCAAAAGTTTTGCTAGGGAATAATGTGTTTTGGGGTTCTTGAGAATAGGGGATGCAGGGCAGGGTAGAGGCAATGCAATTGAGCAAGGTAGACCCCCGGCAGCATCTACAGTTAAGAAGTTTTGGTTGTGAGTGCACAGAGCTTACAGTTGTCTTTTCTTTTGCAGATCATCTGCAAAGGAATTATTTGGCTGCTGGAGTGGTGCATAATGAGGTTACAGATGGGGAGTGCAGAAAGGGCATCAGTGGGAGGCCCAAATGAAGTGCTCTTGAAAAGTGATGGCTGCATCTGTGATGGAACTTTTCTGGCCACTGGAATGGTATGTAATGAGGTTTCAAGTAATTCTACTTTAGCAAGTACTCAGTTGGGCATGTCAGAATTCAGTGGAACTCCTGGCGTGCATTTACAGTTACCCATCCAGTTTAATGTGTTTGTAGAGGGCCCATGTTGTGTTCTAGTGATAGAAAGCTGGATTTGTTCATACGGCATGGTATTTTTGGGCTGACAAATCTGACCCTCAAGCTGATATTGGTAATGTTACATACTAGGTTAGGGTTTATAAGCAGTACCACAAGAACCATTTTATTTATGCTTGAGTGAATTTTGTAGGTAGGGTTTTAGAAAGCATTGTAGGCATGAGGGTGTGTTTGGGATATTTTGGGAATGGGGTGCTTTGTTTAGGATCATAGGTTCATAGGTAGGTACTAGGCTATCTGCCAGAGGGCATTTATAAGCCTAGCCAGAGTGTGTCAGCTTTTGCCGCCCCATTGATTAATTAACTGATCCCCTGTCAAGCAGAGCCAATGAAGTGATCACAGGGGTGTATTTTCTGTTACCCATCCACTCGTCAAAGTTTCTCTTGAAGAGGGGCTCTGCCTAATGTAGTTTGGAATTTTGTTACAAAGCATGGGAAGTCTCTGTGACAGGAATCTATCCCTACAGCATGTTCTATTTATTGTTTTGGTGAGGTTTAGCTCACTAGAGTGTGTGGCTCGCAGTGACTTGGATTTCTTTAGGTGGAGCATGTCCATCAATTCTGAGTTGGACATGGCTTTGTAAGTGAGGCAGAGATCACCTCTGAGTAAACGATATGCCACTAAGTACAGTTGGATTTTTTTCAGTCGGGCTGCATAGGACATATGTTTGAGGTCAGTAATCCTCTTGGTGACGTACTTTTGTGGTCTCTCCAGCTGTTGGAAGTGTCTTGTGAGGTACATCCCAAATGGGGCATTGTACTCTATGATGGGTCTGATGAGTGGTGAGTAGAGGGGCACTATAACCTCTTTATTTCTGGATGTGAACCCTTTAATAATTAGATGGGCCACAGAAAAGGATTTTCTAACTTCTTTGGCAATATGATTGTCAAAGGAGAGATTACTATCTACCTGGGTCCCCAGATCTCTTATTCCCTCTTCTGTATTAAGGGGGCTGCCACCTATGTGGTAATTCATGGGTGTTTTGTTTTTCCCAAATGAGATGACTATGCATTTTTTGGCATTTAGCTTGAGGCCATGACTTTGACACCAGGTGTCCATCTCAGTAAAGCCCTTTTGGAGGATCTCCATGTCAGCTGGAGAGTCAGTTATGGCTCCCAGTTTGCAGTCATCAGTGAACTTGGTTAGCCATAGTCCTCCTGTGTTTGCTTGTACTTCTGAGAACTATATGCCGAACAGTAGGGCTCCCAGGACCAAGCCTTGCGGGACACCACTTGTGACTTGTTTAGAGTCGGACCTGGAGCCTGCTATTCTTACCATGTGAGTTCTGTCTGTAAGCCAACTGGCAACCCATCTCGTGACGTAGGGGTTTATGTTCAGGCTGGTGAGTTTTTTCTGTAATACCCGAGTGGGAAATGGTGTCGAAAGCCTTGGTGAGGTCAAGGTAGGCTGTGTGAACAACCTTTCCCTCATCTATGGCCTTGGTGACTGTCTTGAAGAAACCAGCCAGGTTTAGTAGGCATGATCTGCCCTTAAGAAAGCTGAACTGGGTCAGGTCAAGTGTTTGGATGTTCCCAATGTCTTTGTTAATGAGTTCCATGATGATGCACTTCATAGCCTTGCAGACCAGGCTAGTCAGGCTTATGGAGTGATAGTTACCAGGGTCAGTTGTGGCCCCTCATTTGTGGAGTGGAATAACCATTGCTGTATGCCATTCTATGGGCACGTAGCCTGTGGAGAGGCTGAGGATGAACAGTGTGTTTAGGTGGGGGGGGGGTTAGTTAATTCTGTAGTTCGTGTAAGACGCAGCCTGGGACCCCATCTGGCCCCATTGACAATGTGTTTTTGGCTTTTGAAAGGGCTATTTTCACCTGTGCATCTGTAATTTCCAGGACACTACACTTTTCTGGTATTGTTGTGGGCCCTTTTGGGGGAGAGAGGGGGGTGAAGCGTGTACTGAATCTATCTGCCAGGATGTTGGCAATATCAGTAGGTTCAGTATATTTTGTGCTATTTTGCACTAGTTCAGTGCATATCTTCGAGTTGCCACTTAGATTCTTAACATAGCCAAAGAAGGCTTTGTGGTTATCTTTTGAATCCTTGGCTATTTTTCATTTAAAGTTAGCCTTTGATGATTTTATGAGGGACCTTAGTTTCTTACTGATACTGATCAGGGATGTCTTTCCTTCTTGGGATTTGCTTGATTTCTGAACTAGTTTCCTCCTTCGATTGTATAGCCTGTTTATGGCAGGGGTCCACCAGACTGGTTTCCTTCTCTTAGAGGAGTGAGTCTTGGTTTTGCTAGGGATGCCGTGTAGGTGCTCATAGAGTGCATTTGTAAAGGTTTCTGCATCTCAGGCAGAGTTATCCTTTAGCATGGGGGCTGTGAAACTTACCACCTCTGTCTTAAGTAAGGTGAAGTTTGCTTTAGAAATGGTTTTTACTGTGGTTTCCTTAGTTGGTGGAGGTGGTGCAGTGTGAACTTCCAGAGTGATTAGTTTATGGTCTGATCTAACCAGTGATGGGTTGACCTCTGGTGTGGAACACCTGTTGCCCATGTTTGTGATGACCAGGTCCAATATGTTTTCCCCTCTGGTAGTGGAGTTTACCAGCTGTTCCAGGGTGTTTGAGTTGATCAATTCCAGGAAGCACTGGGCCTGGGAGTTTGTACTCAATTAGTTTTCCCAGTTAGTGGTAGGGTAATTGAAATCGCTCAATATCAGGGTGTTTGGTAATACCTTCATGTTTTCCAGTGTCTCCAGAAAGGTGGAATGGTGGTCCTGGGTCATGGAGGGTGATCTGTAGCAGGCCACAATTTGCATTGCAGATTTACCTGATGTTAGTTGCACATGGATGATCTCAGAGGTATCATGCTGTGCCACTAACCTGGAGGTGCAGGTATCCTTGATGAATATGGATACACTCCCTCCTTTTGTGTTTAGGTTTGTGTTCTGTGGCCGAAACGTGTGGTATGAGTTGTAGCCCAATAGTGCTGGGATGATCTCTGGAGCCTTGAACCAAGTTTCAGTTACTGCACAGATGTCGATGTTCTCCATAC